>NW_010259690.1:0-40419 GCF_000690775.1 Eurypyga helias
TTCTATGATTCTATGATCATGCCTTGGCAGATGAATCCTGCCCTTGGCTGTTTCATCAGTGCCTGGGGGAGCAGCATGAGATGCCAAAGGTAGATCACGGTGCAGACAGGGTCTGGGGTGCCCTGGACAGCAGAGAAGCAAGGTGTTGGAAAGGGGGAGCAAAGAGAGAAATCCAATTTGCCTCCCAGCCATCGTGGGCATGTGCTGGGCGGCTCTGGTCCCGCAGTGCTGCCTCACCCACAGCCCTTCCCACGTCTTGCCCCGAACCATTCACGCCTTCCCCCTTTTCTCCCAAGCACCCACGCCTTCATGTGACTGGAGCCCACCCTCTCCTCCAGGTTTCAGCAGACGAGCCTGGGTGGTTCGAGAAGTGGCTGCTCCCGTGGCAGAGGAGATCAAAGCCACCATGTGCCAGCTCCTGGCTGCCTCAGCTATTAACTCAAACTGCCATCAATTCTCATTTGCACTAACACAAACTATGGCAGCTGGAAAATCACCCAGCCATAAATCACTGCCGCTTGGTTGTCAACCATCAGTCCTCCAGTTGGATGTGCTGAGTTCTCCTCTTCTCCCCAACAGCTTCCCACCTTTTCTAAATTAAAAATGAGCAAAGTAGACAGCAGATCTGTCCTGTATTCAGTTATAAGAAACCTTTTTGTAATGCTGTTAATAGCCTGGCAGGTTAATTAGTTCTTTTATATTTCCTAGAGCGTGACATTTGACTGGTAAGGCAGACACCATCCAGTTTAAACCAACTAAAACCATTCAGGATAAGCAAGAAACCACAAGACTTTAATAAAAAAAAGTACAAAAAGCATGACACAGGGGCTCAGCTCTCCCCATATCCCCAGAAAACTGGCGTTACAAGCAGCAAGTAACCATCAGCCTCCAGGTCCCCGTAGCTGTAAGGAGGAGTTATTTAGCACTGTAAGCCTGTTACATTGCAATTGTACCGTTCCAAGCAGCAACAAGAAATAATTAATTAGTAGCAAAGACTCTAATGGCTATCTCATCCTTACTCCAGCAATTAGGCTCTTGCAGCCGAGAGGTCTGTCCCAGTTCAGCACAACTAAAACAGGAGGAAACTTGGGAGTCATTCAGAGCTGGAAGAGGGGGAAATAAAGAGGTCCGGTCCCACACGCCCTGCGGCAAGATCCCAAGGAGCTGGCTAATTAGATTACCACCGGCATGTGATTTTGTACACAGTGAGTATGTTTCCGAAGCCCAGACGCCTGTAGTCAGTACGTAAAGGCAATTACGTATGCAGGAGCTGGTTTAAAGTTGTTAAGGAAGCGGTGCATGGGAAGGCATCCTGCACTTCCCAAGGGATACCTGCACTGGGCCAGGACAGCCTGGCTGCTCCCGCAGGGCACGCAGCACAGCATCTCCCATGCGAAGAGGGAGCTGGAGATAACAGCTGCCTGCTGGGTTTGATCTGCGGGCCATGGACCCACTCAGGGGCCTCAAATGGATCTTCTTTCAGGGTGGTTTGGGGTTAAGTCAGACATTTGGGAAGTAAAAGGCATCCTCCTCCCCATATCACCCAACACAACATTGTCCCACAAGGTGTGCAGGAGCTCTCCATAGCCACAGCCACCCCAGCTGGCCCTTCCACATGTCACAGCCAAATCCCCACTGGACACAGCATGGACCAAGCAGGACAGGGCAGGAGCAGAGTGTGACACCTGCCCCAAGGGCCCCTCCTGTGCCACCACAGGCTGGTGACATACCTGTCCTGCCACCTCTGAGGGCCAGGCACCTTCTCCCGCCACCGCAAGACAATTGCCATCTGCTTTTGTACCCAGAGGGCCAAGGGAGGGAGCCTGCAGGGTTTCAATCCCTCCTTTAACAGTCCCACTTTGGACACTTTACCTGAAAGCTGTTTGGCCTCAGTTAAACCCAGGACAATCCTTTCTCCACCTCCAGGTCCTGCAGCACCAGGGACCTGCTGTTTTCCATAAAGCACGTTGCCAGCTCCTGGAGAGGTACCTGGTCTGGGGGGCCCCCAAGCTTGCTGTGACAATGGTATTGCAGCCTGGGGACACCCTGCCAAGACACAGCACAGCCACTCTCCTGCCCAGAGACACTCCCTGCTCCAAGGGAGCCCCAGAAACCAGCTCCTACCTCCCAACTGACCACACAGCCCGCTTCTGCCCAAGAAACCCCTAGCCCAAGGCAATGTCACCATCATTACTGCCACAAAGACCCCCTTTCCCCCCACACCCTTCAGAGAGGGGAAGTTCAACAACTGCGGCTTGTTTAACTCACGCCTTGTTGTGCCACTTCGGATCGAGAACCAGCAGCTCCAACCAGCAGCTCCACACACATCCCTACCCCAGCTCCCCTCCTCACCACACCTGAAAACCCTTACAACTTCAGAAAGTCACAGGGTCTTATGGGCTTTGCTGCTTAACCACCCTCAGCTGCACCATTAATACCAGTTCACCACTTTCCCTTATTGTCTCATTAAGCGAACTAATTCAGCCAGGACAGTGGGCTGCAGGCACCCGTCCCAGCCCTGCTCTGCTGGCCGGGCTACGAGGATGCTGCGGTGGCCACAGCCCCACATGAACAGCCCCAGGTCCAGCCCCGGGACCCAGGACATCTCCTTGCTGTATCTCTTTTTGCCCGCAGCTGTCGTCTTTTAGGATGAGCGTTTCCAAGGTGCTGACATCACACCGGTAGCTCCGGCGCAGCCCAGGGGGATTGGCTCTGGATCCACTCACCAACCACACTACTGGGATTCCCTACATTGCCCTTCTCTGGGAGAAGTTACGGCCCCATTGAGGGCTCAGTTGCATACGTCTCTATCAATGGTAGCTCAAGAGAGAGATAAACATCCTCTGAATGTACAAACTAATCCTCATCCCGTAGAGTCCCAAGGACTTTTTCCAGGGCTCCCATGCCTTTTCATCTACTGCAGAGCCTGTCAAGGGGCAGCACAGGAGGGAAACGAAACCAGAAAATATGGGAGGCACATGTGCACGTCTGATTAACCCGACTTTTTATGATGAACAAAGCAGCTCAAGGGCCCTGTTCTCTCTGCTCCTGTAATAAATCTCCCGGTTTTACTGTTTTATGATGTCAAACATCTAAGAGTTTTCCCTGAGATGCAAATAGAACATAAATTACCTTGGGTAAACTCCGCAGACGCTAATGTTATCTATAAAAATCCGAGCGCTAATAACTTCACAGAAAGTCTAAGGGCTTCCCTGTTGGTATGAGCAAAACTAATTAGTGTGTGTAGCCTGTAACTAAGAGGCATCTCGATTAGGAAGACAGAGTACCATACTGTGAACTCCCTAACTGTAGTTACTTTGGAGAATAAAATAGATGGTGACCCTGACCTGAAGTTTTGGGTACAGGCTTGCAGCATCCCAACAGAACATGAAAGGCATCCATCCTGCTTTTATCCCAGCGAAGTCAAAGACTTCCCACCCACATGTAAAGAAACCGTACTAAGAAGGATGCACCCTGTCTCTGACGGAGTTGCAACGCTTGTTATTATCCTTTGGGAAAGCCTAGGCTGTTGTTAAGCCCTTTCCCATAAAAATTCCATTCTCCACAAGAGAATCACACTGCGATAAAGTCATGACTTTGGCCTTAATGAAAAGGCTAACCCAGTTTTACCTTGTTTCATATGTATGGGCCCTCGAGTGCTTGCTGGAAGGGCTGCGCTGTCCAGGACCCCCCCTCCTGGGCTCCGCTGCTGCAGGAGCACACTGGAAAGCTCTGGGACACAGGGTCA
Organism: Eurypyga helias; assembly: GCF_000690775.1. NCBI lineage: Eukaryota > Metazoa > Chordata > Aves > Eurypygiformes > Eurypygidae > Eurypyga > Eurypyga helias. The sequence continues at coordinate 3,749 of NW_010259690.1, forward strand.
GGTCCAACTTTTCACACTTCCCTGGCAGGAGGAGCTCTGCTCAGGGAGAAATGGTGAACCCAGACGTGAAAGGGAAAAGGCAGCCACGTAACCCAAAGCACCACGCCGAGTGCCTTTTCGAAAAGTAAGGAATGGTTAGTGCACACAGCTCATGTTTAATAAAAATATGAATGTTGAAATAACTCCGCTCCGTGACATGGGATTGGCAGACACTGGTTTTAAGACTCAGATCTGAGCTTAGTTGAATTAAACAAGTCACGGCTGCAGGTGAAGAGCACAGCAGTTTCAGGTCTCTGTTGTTAAGCCTGGAAGCACCAGCAGCTGCTCTGTAGAAATGCCGTCATCTCCTTCCTGCTGCAAGCGACAATGCAAAGCAACGGGAGTGGTGAACCGGTGACACCTGTGCAGAGCTTTACTACTCTATTTCCACGAGCTTCGGTGACAGAGCTCATGGGAACGGGACCGGACATCCGACATCTGCCCTAAGACCATGCAGGACAGATCTCCGTCAGGAAATCACACATCTAAGAATCATCCTTTCCTTAGCTTCTGACCAGCATAATCTGACGTTTCTCCACGCACTTCAGCAGCCACTTGCCTTGTCCCCAGTTCTTAGGATGCAAAACACCTCTAATTTGTTCTTTTATGTGAGCTTTTCACAGCTGGATCTTCACGTGGTGACTGTCATTAAAGATCTCACCCACAGGTTCCAGAAGACATCCCGTGTCTACGCTGGCATTTAACTGCAGGCCAAGTTTGGCTGGAATCTCCTCTCTCCCAGTCTTTTGCGATGGATCTTTGTGAACACTGGAGCTGTCGGCATGGCAGACCTAAATCTGAGACACGTTTTAAATGAGAACTTGGGATGTGTTATCAAACACACACACACACACACACACGGTGTAAGGACCATCAAGGAAGCCACTGAAGACAAGCAGACTGCCGCTCCTCAAGCATCCTTCCATCACAAGTCATCGGGAATACGCCACGTGTTCCCAGCTCCCCGCAGCAGCACCGTTCAGAGTCCTCAAGGAGTTTGACACAGGTATGGGCAGGAATCCCACGTACCTACTGCACCTGGCTCCCGCCCTCGCTGTCAGCACGGCCTCGTTCTCAGCATTTACACCCAGGCATGAAGATGAGGCTGTATCTGTTCAACACGGTTCGAGCAAGCGGAACGAAATGTAAAACACCCACACCGCAATCCCTCCTTCCTTTGAGGTTCTGTTGTAACTTGTCAGGTTTTACTTAAAACATGACAAACGTGACATTCTACAAAGTCTGCTGGGTTGGGGTGGTTATTACAAGAAGTGTCTTACACCGGAGACGCTCTACTTTGCTGGGAGTAGCGCAAAACCACAGCGTAGGTGCCTACACCCGCACTCCAGAAAAGCTAAAATTTAGCCTGATGTTTTCCTTTTTTAAAGAGAGCGGGAAGGCTTAACTATCTGCAACAGGATAGAGAATGCTTTACTAAACTAATTGTTCTAATAGGAATATGAGGAACCGTTATTTCCGTGTGAAATTTCCAGTTATTACTCTAAAGTTAATAGAAAATGGGATAGAGATCAGACACGGGTAATCTAGTACTGAAAACATCCCTGTCTCCATACTGACCATCTCATCTCCAAAACCCATTCAACACAGAGTGGACAAGACCTTCACCCATCATTTAAAACCCCCAAAGAGCACGGAGAGTCCCTGGAAAACCACATTATTACAGCCCATTCTGCGCTCAATAGAATTAAACCCAAGAAGTTTGCCTGCGACTTTCTGGCTAGGGCTTACGCCACCTTTAAAGTGGTCGTTGCTCCCAACAATTCGTATTTAACCTGGAGCCTAGTGGCTTCCTCTGCAAGTGTAGAGCCAGGAGACAGCTTCCAGCTTTTCCATACATCAAAAAAAGATGCCAGACAATTCCGAGGGTTTATATTCAGATTCTCTGCAAACAGCGCAGATCTGAGACCAGCAAAAATACTCAGATGTAGGGTAGTTAAAGAGATGAGAGGGGTAATTTCTCTTAGGCAGGGGAGTGCAGCAGCAAATCTCAGTGGTGGGAAAACAAGGGACAAACTGTTTCAAAACATGCTACCACACAGGTATCCGTCAGGATACTGCCTGCCCCAGCTCACCCCTGCAGCACGTAAATAAAAAGCATTCTCTAAATTCACTTTAACTACACTCAAACGTACAGCTCGTGACAGACCATCACAGCACAGTAAGTGCCATGACAGCATCCAGCTATTTTGAAGAAACGAGACCAAAGCTCAAGCCTTTCTCTGTTTTACACACACGATCGCTCCGCGACACTCGGTCTCCACCACAAAGGCCGATGAATTATGCCAGAGATGTGTGAATGGGGCCTGTTACAAACACCAAACCGAGTTCTCTGGAAACGGTGTGAGAAGGACTGGTTTTACTTCCATGGCTTTGGCTCTAGACTACTGGCAAGCTTCAGAAACTGCTTAACCCAGTTCCTACTTTTTAGCTCGCTAGTAGTCACAGTAAAAGCAGAGAAAGCACCATAAATACAATTTCCTAACTCATTTTACTTTGCCTCATGTAAAATGCATATTTACTAATCTGGCAAAATTTCCTGCTGGGGTTTTATGGCAAGTGTAGCTCCAAATTCGTTCATGAATTCACTTCCCTTTGAACATGTAAAATTCAAAACCAGCTTCAGCCAACAATTCCTTTTTATTTTTCGTTAAGAATACCATAAAAAACCCCAAACTTTAAATCTGAGATTTAATAGGAAGGACCTTTTTAACCAGAGCAGCACCAATTTCAGTAGAAGTATGAAATCCCGTGGTGCTCTTGCACCAGCAGATAATCACAAGCTTATTTTGCTAATGGCAAGTCTGTGATTTTCCACCTCTGGGAAGGAAAAGAAATGGAGATGTTGGCAGTAAGAGGGGAAAACATCTGCAAGGCCAAGTTGCCATCAGAAGCATCCCTGAACCTCACTCGAAACAGTCTTTACTGTAGCCATCTCCTTCTGGTACATACTGCTTGGCTCTTTGTCATCTAAAGCTTTATTTGTATGCCACAGGCACTGTTCAAAGATGCAGCCTGGTACTCATCCCAGCTCAGCCAGGTGATCGGTCCCACAACCAACCTGAAAGGAACAACTACAAATTCTTGAAATTCTCACCCCAAGATTATTAAACATTAACTACAGTTATCTGGTATTTGTACGACTACGAAGAGATATGGAGTCATTTTGGGTCTTGTTAAATTGCAGGCTTAGACACCGAAAAGCCGCTTCCAGCGATGAATGTTTCCATATGCCAGTTAATAAGCTTTGAGTATTTCACCCATTAATCTGAGCGAACATCCCCTTATTCATCTCCAGCGAGGTCAGTGACACAGCTATGTGAATTACGTGTCTGCAGCGACGCTCTGCTCGGCTCCAGGTGCAACTCAAGGTTTGGGAGAGCGTCTGTAGAAGTCCTGAGGGAAGAATGCCTGCGCTCGTGGAGCTGAGGGCACTGTGAAGATTCTCCATCTCATATACCCCAGCAGCTAGGCACAAGGTCTGCAGCGCAGGAAGGCAGGCTTCACCTTTAACCATCAACTTCCCAACAAGCTGCCACAGTCTTCACAGGATGAAGAACAATGAGATGTGTGTTACAGAGGGCTAAAAGGAGGAAAAGGTTTTTGCTCTGATAGAAAGTAACTGTTTAGCCAGCAAAAAATATTTTGGGGAAAATTAGAGTTAAGTGCACAGCTGAGACACAGGGAATGGCAGCAGCAGCTCCAGAAGCCCCTGCCCATCCCACAGCTGTGAATCCAAGTGACCTACCAGTCCTTATCATAGAATCACAGAATGGTTTGGGTTGGAAGGGACCTTAAAGATCACTCAATTCCAACCCCCCTGCCATGGGCAGGGACACCTTCCACTAGACCAGGTTGCTCAAAGCCTCGTCCAGCCTGGCCTTGAACACTTCCAGGGATGGGGCATCCACAGCTTCTCTGGGCAACTTCCTTCAGCTTGCACAGGCCATTTGCAGCCAAAAAGTCACAGCCAAACTGCTTAGAAACAAAGCAGAAGTTGAGCGCTATCAGCTCAGACTATAGTGTGATCTGTGTCCAGGTAGTGAAGGTCTAATTAACAAGAAATGAGACAAGTCAGCTAGAGTTGTGCAGTTTTATTTGAACAAAAACCAGTGTCGGTATTTTTAATAAAGTCTACAATACACTAAATGCATGTACATTTGTAAGAAGATATCTACTTGTAAAGAAGGTGCAGGATAATATGTACAAATATAGTTAAGTTAAAAAAAATTTCACATTTTACACAGATTTACTTGACAGTCCTATGCTTTCATGGTATATAAATGGTAACCAAAAAAAAAAAATCACAAAGAATTTCAGCTGGAGGACTGTATAATGCACTCATCATTCAAATAAACTAGTTCAGAGATTTTATTTGTCCTAAATCAAGTTTTGAATATAAATTTTTTGTATTAGAATTAACATGTTCAATGAGTTCACTGATGTAAACATTTTTCCAATGCTGCCATTTCCTGCCATAAAAATCTGTATTTTCTGCTGTAGTCTGCTCTTCAGCTTTTACAAATTCAAATAATTCACATGATGCTTTTTCAATACATGGTAAAAATTATCAAACAGCAAGAGAGATATGTTCAAAAGACACTTTGAAGCTTTTCAGTCCACTTTCACAACACTGTAAATCTTACTTACAAACCAGAAGCAGGCAAAAAATCCAATAGTCCCTAAAATGAGAAAGTGAAAATGGTTAGTTTATCTCCCAGTTTGCTCCAAGAGAAAAATCTAACAAGTACTTCCCAGCAGGACAGAATGTGACATTGTAATCCAGCTAACTATCCAGAATAACAGCACTTGTTAAATTTAACAACACACATTCATCCCTAGGCTAAGTTATTGATTTAGATCAAAGATGACTTTTAGAACCAGGCAGCTTTAGGACCAATTGAACCACTGAAGGGGACACTACTATCACCACTAGCAGGCACACAAGTGCCATTTAAGAAATGGACTTTCACAGACAGTCAACATTTACTTGGATTTTTTAGGTCTACAATAGTTCACAGCCACCCATGAATTATGCCAGAAAACAAGGCCTTGGGAAAAATCACCTGGCCTGGTTTTCTGTTCATCATGCTCTGTTTATACTCAAGAACAGGGCACTTCTTACTCTCTCCATCCTGTTACTTCCTCCAGTTAAAGCAATGTTCTCAAAGCTGTAGCTGGGAGAAAGCATCAAATGCCACTAACAGTGACACAAGCCAACACACCTAATTTTATCTAACATGTATTTGATCTGCGGATCTTCTTGTCAGAGGTCACTACAGATAATAAAAGCATACACTAGCTTGGGCAGCTGAACAAATTTGCGAGCAAAGAAATCCAAGGCGTATTAATTACAGAAACACCATTTCAGTTGCTAAAAAAAGCCCCTGAGCCACAGTTGATGAGAGGCTGGGAGAGAGTACCCATACAGGTTTGCCCTGTTCCCATCCCCCTTCCTGGGAATACTGCTCTTAGTGTGCCAAGGTAGACCTGTCGTCTGGTTTGGTACAACCTTCCTTGACTTCTTACCAGTTCTTTAGTCAACCAACCCAACCTCAGGAGAAGGAAAAACCCTACAACTACCTTCCGGAGCAACTCTGGGCCACATGTCAAGTCCTGTGGCTGAAGTTAGCACAGTGCAAGTCAGATGATGGAAAGAGGAGAGCACGCTGAGTGAGATTAGTATATACCGATTCCCTGTTTTAAAAACTAAGAACGGTCTGTAATTTTCACCTCATACCCACTCTTATGAGGCAACTGCAAAGACACTGCCCATCACTTATCTTTAAATTACTTTAAGAACTTAGTATGCAAGAAGGCATGAAGTCCCATACAATTAATTAAGCCTTAAGCCTCTAAGAGAAGCGATGCATTGTTTCTCACGCTTTAACCTAGGGGTAAACTGCCACGCAGATGTTAAACCTCACCAGCTAAGAGCAGGGAAGGTCTCAGTTGTGGCTGAATTCACTCTCCAAGACACAGCTACACACCTGCCCTGCACCAGCCCCTACCAGCTACACTGTAGGCAATTGCAATATCACACACTCAGCTCCTCCAGTTTTACATTCATCCTTTTCTGTTTGTACAGCCCGTGTTTAACATCAGCTCCAAGTCCTTTCACCGCTTCATTGTGACTGGTTTACTAACTAGGAGGTTCTTTATGAAGCACTTGTCTTTTCTACATTCATCACATTTCTGTCTTTCAGACCACATCTACGCATCGGAGAAGTGAAGAACCTGTCTTTGGATGCTTATTATCTGTATGCCAACTCTTGTGTTCTCTGTGCTACCATGTATATTTGCAGTTAAAGGCTTTTTGACAGCCTACTATTATATGCCACAGATTACCCTTTCCCTCCAAGTCTGCAGTTGTTATCCTCTGGAACAGTAGGAGACGGCAGATTTACTGCTGTTGATAGGAGATCAGACACCGACCACAGAAGGAATTTAATTCCTTTGCAGGCTTGATGTCATTAAGTCTTTGCAGTTTACGGTCAATTCTCACTCCTTCCTACTGTGTCCAATACTCCAACATCAGCATTGTTACTCTAAGCCTTACTCTTATGGCTTTTTCCTAATAATGGTTGTCAGCATCTGCTTTCTAGTTGTTTTTATAATATAGCTCACTTCGAGCCTTTTATGGCTTTGAAAGCAGTGTTTCTTCCAAATGTTTAACAGATGAGATAGATTTTTAAGGTATCTGCTGTTCTAGAACAAAATCGTGGTATCATTACAAAAATGTGTAACTACCACAAGAATGAGAATTACCCCAGTCTTCTGGAGCATGACATAACTTAATATAGGAACACACTAAATCCCCAGTATTTTCCTCCAATCCTTGTCACTGAATCTTCCTGATACATCAGTTTTCCATAAAACATGGCCTCCTGCATAGCAAAATCTGAAGGCCTCACACTGTAAACAAGCATTTCATCTATAAACAGATTTTCACAGGTTTCAGTGACATTGATTTTCAACTTTGCTCCTAAAAAGAGTCTTTAGCAAATCAAAGACCAAGTACGCCCCCACTCCTTTTTTAAACTTTATCAGAAATTTTGCCAGTGTACTGGAACCAGAGTAAGACTATGATTTCTAACACCACCAGTAAGTGGTAACGTTTGTCAGACACCAGATTCAAACTTTACAAGCTCAGGAGGGAAAGCCTAGACCCATCACCAAGATATAGCCTTAGGCAGTCAGCACTTTCCCTGGTCAGCAGGGATTCCTCTGTTGTTACCTCCACACCAGTAATTAGAGCTTACTAGTACTGTAATTTCTTCTTCCCTCATGAACAAATCTTTGATACAAATTCCAGATGTGGATTGCTCTACGGACCAGAAACTTCAAAAAGAACATCAAACCAAGGACCCCACCATCTGTCAAAAGTACCTCTCCTAAATAGCATACAAGATGCTCAAAGATCAGAGTGGTTTCAAGGTCCTGGCAGAAACATGACTAGGTTGAAAAATCTACCTCAAAAATCCAACTGCTGATTAGAAGTGACAATCACAGCAAATCAACTGGGCGGTTTTAGTGCTCTCATGGTTTGGTTTTGGTGGGGGGTTTTTTGTGTGGGTTTTGTTTTGTTTGTGTGGGTTGGTTTGTTTGTTTTTAATACCATTGTTAGGACACTCAGACTAGAACCTCCTAAAAGCTCAGGTCAGCACAGAGCTGTGTTGATAATGCAAAATCAGTATTAATGGACAGAAATGAATGTTAAGGAAACATTATTTATAAAGGTTTCCACTTACAGCAGCTTTATTTACATGACTGCTTATGTTATCGCAAGGAAAAGCTGAACTGTTTGGGGTTTTTTGTTTTGTTAGGGTTTTTTTTGCTTGGTGTTGTTTGTTTAAGAACTACACAGTACAGTGCCTGGTTCCATTGAAATTCAGTGGTTTTTCCATCTCAGACAGGGGGATGCTGTGCGTCTCTGAACCACTAAGAGATCCACAAAAGGTAATTCAGTGAAAAAGCTTGCAACAATGTATACAGGACTAAATATCCCAATCCAAAAGGCATCTGCAAATCGATAGTGACTGGAGAAGAACAACTCTGAACTAGCTTGGCTTGTTTGAAAATTCTAGCCAGAATGTTGGCTATGTTTTAGTCCATTTCACAGATTTGCCACTTGCTCCAGATTTTAGCACTTCATACAGGAAAGCATCAACATACTGGATTTTCAGGCCCCTGCTGACTACTGCATGTTCTCAGATTCCCCTTTTAAATACACTGCCAACCTTAAAAACACAGCAAAGGACATGACTGGTTTCCTGTACCTGTAGCTTTATCCCCTAAAACTGCCATTATTAGTCACACTAGTTAAAGGACAACCTTGCCACCTCTAGTAGCATGGCTTGAAGTGGATTTTCTTGAAACGCATACTCAGCCCTTCAGTCTTGAGCATTTCTCTAAGCATGCACCAAAATTGGAATCATCCCTTACCTAAAAGGTGCCTCTCATTAGAATAACAGGACTATTGGTCTTAGATAATACCACCCTAGGATCTTGCTTATATTTCTTTCAAAACACATTCAAACTGAAATCAAAGTTTTGAAGCACTACCAACGAGCAGCATACCTCTTCAGCTTACTGCTTTGCTGACACACATCAGTGAACAGAACAGAACACAGACACCCAAAGGTGCGTTTTTTCAAACCATTACAAAAAATTCTACTTAAAACCCCCAAACAAAACCAAACGCCCCAACAAATAAACAAGAAAGACCCCACTAGTTGAAAGAGTTGAGACCTCTAAAATTATGTTCCGATTGGTCTAAACTCCTTTCCATTGTAAGGTTTTTACAGCTTTCCTGTGCACACCTCCATCAATCAACACAGCACAAGGACACCAAGCCTGATACCAATCCCTCCAATAAGCCTGTAAAATCTGTTTGTTTTAATCTAGTATTACAAACCAGTTTTGTGGCTAATGCTTACTTTAACCAAGCCTGAACACTCACCAGCTCAAATTAAGTAAAAAAAGGATGCAAATTACATATATTTAAGAACATACTTTTGCAGGTTATACCTTTATTTTCTCCCCATGCGCGTGACCTTCCTAAACAGCCCCTACTAGCCTAGGGAACTGCTGCCATCCTAGCACACCGCAGCCCACTGTACATCACTGATCATCCTCGGGAGGTACAGCTAAAAGATGACTTCTGTGGGAGGTATTTGAAATTCAACAACCCAGTTGTGAAGATGCCTCAGGTCCAGCCAAAATGAAAAATACGTCAAACACATCCATTTATACTTACTAGGGAGACATGGACACCCCAGGGTTTTATCTTTCTGACCTCCAGTTTCTATACTGTTGAATACTCTGGTCTGCAATACATACTAGCACTCAGCAACAGTTTTCTTACACACAGAAAGATCACAAGCTAGCATCTAACTGGGTAAGGAAAAGTTATTAGTAAACTAGTTTAAATTCAAAACTGAAAACAAGGATTATTGCACAGAGTAATGCCAAAATACATTAAGCAGCCTGTTCTGCTCAATTCGTTTCTTCTAGCTTTATTGTTTAATGAAGAAAAAAGAATTCAAAGCACGAACAGATTGTAAGAAAGCAAATAGAAAAGCACTCTGCACTTGGCTGATACTTCTTATGTACCTTAAAAGCTCTCTGTACCATACTGGTTTCAATCACCGCACAGTGGTGGGTGCTTCAGAATCTCGGATTCTAAACACAATCTACCCAGAAGATCAAAACTCAATTTTGAAAATGGCATTAGCTCACAAGTGAAAATGATGTTCAAAAATAGAGGTCACTGTAAAGCAACATGCTTTGGCTACGTTCAGCACTTTTTCTTCTCCTAGCATAAAATGCATGTAATCACGTAGCTATCCCCCTTTCAACCACACTTCTTATTTCTTGAAAGATTAGCTGCACTTTGTACGTTAAAATACAACTGTCTTGTTTGGGTGTGCACATTAATTGTTACATTTCACCGGTCAGGTTATATTATTGTCCTTGTTGCCTCACAAGCCTTCAGTTCCTATTTACTTATTCATTACGATCCCTTTTGTAACGTCTGCAGTGACACAACACACCGCCACGTAGGAGGTATTAATGCTGCCCTTCACATTTCCCTCACAGTTGGCGAGACCTAATAAGCAAGAAGGGAGAAAACCAAAATACCTAGTGCTAACTTAAGTGGAACAGATCAAGGTCCTGGTTTTGGGAACACACAGACAGGAAGAACAGTATTACTGTGCACAACAATTACTAACTCCTTCACATACTTGCGAAGGGCTGAACCCTTACTTTCCAAACCAGTGCTTTTAAAGAGTATTTTACACCTCACTTTGCTTGAACAGCTTGTATTTCAGCTCCCAAAAAAATCAATTATCAAACTAAATATGGGAAACAACTTTATCAGTGTTTTACATCAGCAAGGATTTATTACACGCTCCATACACCTTCTACCTTCCTAGTGACTACCTATTCTACTCAAAAAGAAGTGACCCTGTAGCCAGCAGCTTTCTTCAGAACTACAAACACAGCACAGGCACAGCGATGGCGTTTCTATAAAAAAGACACTACAAAAGTAACAGCAGCACAGTTTATTATTGTACTTTTAGGGCCCCACTGGCCTCCACATCAAGAACTCCAGGATCAGCACATCTGAAGCTTTTAATACCATTTCAGCAGCTGCCATGACAATTTCAATTATCGTTTTATATATGAAAGGGATATTTTTAATTCCACCAATTTGCATCTTGTAAGTGAAATTGAAATCGGCAGAATAGCAACTAACCTATGCTGAAACCCTGGCACACATTAACATACTGCTTTAGTTTAAAAGTAATTAAAACATTTTACACTCCAGTTTGTGTGGGTTTTGTTTAGATATATTTATAAAATAGAGGACATCTGGAGCCTGTCTGTTTTGCCAGGATTTAAGCATGGGTTTAACTGGCAACATGCCAATTTCTGTTAGCTTTCTAATAATTAAAAATTAAAAGAATTAAATCCTCCCCACCCCCATTCTTTTTAAAACTTCTTTTTTACTTTCTTTTGAAGAGACACAAGTCTAAATAACAAACAACAGTAGAAATATAGCACCAAGTAGCAGTTAAAGTTATATTTAATAACTTCTACAGAGTACTTGCTTTGTTCAAACCCATACAGTCATTTTCTTCAGTGTTTTCGTATGAACAGTGCTCTTTTTCACCACATGCTCAACCAGTATTAGAGGCAATAAAGGTGAAAAGGTCTTTCTCACTGTCGAACTGACACACTTGAAGCCTGATGCTAAGACTTACTTCCATGACTTGATTTAGGCACTCTTTTTTAACTGCATCAAGGGAGCAAAATGATGCCTTTCACAAAGCCAACACTAATTAGGGCAGGTTTCAATAATCAGGTAGAAAATGTTAAGTAACGATCCAAACCAAAGAGATCCTCTATGACAAATCTTAGGGATGAATGTAAAGGTTGGTTTATGGAACAACCCATTTCATAAGAACTAGCGTTCTCTCTAGATCTACCACCACAGCACTTCATGGTGCTAAGCTGATACATAAAAGGTCTGACTTCATGTGTTAAAACCCCATATACAACAGCAGCAGTATGACGAATACCAATACAAAATGCTCCTGGCTATTTTTAAGGGCCAGTTCCCTTCAAAGCTCTTCTAATTTCATCTAACACATGGTAAATCTGGCACAGATTTCACATCAAATCAACCTCAAAATTATAGTTTGAGCCAAGTGATTATGAACATTAGAGTAATTCTGCAGAAGACACAGTCTGCCTGAGAAACATCAGAAAAGTTGGACTACTAAAAATGGAGAACTGTATTTCAACTAAGGTCCTCCAGTTAAGGTATATGCCTGTCATCTTTTATTCTCTATGTGCAAGAGCACAATACCCTTAACTGCAGAGCTTCTAGAACCAATTATGAAATCCAGAATCAAGTTAAACACCCCTGATATCAAAGTGAACAAGAATAGCACTTTGAAAATACAAAGGTTTGAACTCACTGCTAATATCACATGCAATAAAAGAAAATTAATTCTACTATAAATAAATGTAATTTCAAGTCAGAAAAAAACCCTTAAAGAATATGTTACTGTGATGTGTGGTGTCAAACCATAAAAGCAACACTGCCTACAGAGTCATAAATTGTATTTAATGTTTCAGTTAGTCTAAATTTCACCTAATGTATCAGTTCAAAACCAGAAACCCCTGCATTCATTTTAGTTTGAACACTGTACTTACCTGTGAAAAGGAAAAAAATCAAGACCATGATCATCGTGTAACCGAAGTATAAAATGGTGCTAGCAGTTCCTGTTATCTGGAGCTTAGAGAAGAAGTAATGAACTGCATAGATAAAGAGATAAACTGCTGTAAAGCTGCTCGTCAAAAATGATCGCCACCACCAATGGTAATCCTGAAAGGAACAATAAATCAATCGGTAATAGACAGGGAAATCAGAATATACATAAGCTGGTTAAAAAAATAACAGTCTTGTGAAATACATTTAATTCTTCAAAATTTATCTCAAAAAAAATCCAACATAGCAACTTTTTTTTCTTTCTCAAAGTCAGCTGTATTGCTTCCACTATGAACATGAAATTATTCTAAGATCAGGACTGCTTATAGTTGCTCATGTGCTGCAAACGATGGATTTTGAAGCAAAAGGCACATTTCAGAGGAGTGCCAAAGCTAGACATGCCAAGGCCTGACAATACAATCCTTTCAGTGTTCCAGCACACCACAGTGTATGTGAGTACCTCAACTCTGTTCCTAACACCTCCCAGCTACAAGTGCTATCTGCATCAAAACGGTACTGTTTACCTCTGCACAGAGATGGAAGTAGCACAGCAAAACTGTAGCCTCAGAACACGTAATTAGAAGAATTATAAATACTAGAAACAGGAATCCAAACATGTAGTACATCTGATGTGACCTAAAATTAAAATAAATAAGTAAGAGTCTCATTTTTGGTTAAAGTTCTGAGTTATTTTATAGCGTTACATTGCCAAAAACCACCCAAACAAACAAGAAAAACCCCACCCCAAACCCCCTCACCATTGGCTGATTTATAGAAAGCTTTCTTTGCCTGCCTGGACTTTGTACACACATACCCACATTTAAGCTAGCAGTAATAAAACTGCTGCTTTGCAGAGCAACGTTCAAAGTCTTTAATTACCCTTGCCCTGAAATTAGCATCTATAAGCTTTCACAGAGAACGGCTATGGACAATCTTCAGAGATGTTTACCACTTCAGGTCTCTGTGGAGACACCTTTAGCCTTCCTGACTCTCGCATCACTTGTACACTTCCCCGGTTACAAAACCCACTTCCTCCTGCTGCAGCTAAGTTTTCCAGGTCTCTGCTTCTCCTGACTAGATCAGCCAGATGCACCTCTGCTCCCACTTCATCCCCATACAAAGTCTGACTCCAGTTCAAGGGCTAACCTAACACAAAACCACTCGTAAACAAGTATATTTATCTCAGTTATTTTTATATTTAACGTGGTGACTTTCAGATAAGGGAAGCAACCAAGTCAACTTTATTCAGTGATGATGACAAATTACTGTAGTGTAAGATTGGACAGAGGGAGCGGAAGTTGCATGTTCCCTCCATGCTTCCCCTCTGTAGGATAAATAATGAGCAACAATTTGGGAATGCAGTAATTTCAGCTACAGCAGTCCAGAGTATATCTGTTTTGCCAGCTGATTAAGTTTCCCAGCATAGCTGTACTACACGATTTCTACTTCTGTTGAGTGCTCATGTGAAAGGCTCACATACCTAATATATTTTCATTTAAGAACTCATTTAGAAAAAAACGTTCTGTAAGAAATCTCAACATAAACAGAGAACACCTTAAAAACCTGGCACTTTCAGGTTAATATTTTCCATTGAACAACAATGTATTAAACATTTCATATTTACATTGCGAAATACATGAAATATTGCACTCATTTATTTTTTCCATACACCTGCTTGACTAGTTTCTGACAAGATTTGGGAGTGGTGTGGATGTTTCACAGGGGGTGGAGTCTTTGTTTTGCAGAACACAGAATCTCAAGATCTTGACCCGATTCTGATTTAACAGCTACAGCTTCTAGATCATATTAGTTTCATATACCATAATATAGTTACACAACAGATTAGGCTCCACCTAACCACAAAAGCATAAAGCCATTTTTGTGCTGTTCAGAGTCAGAAAGACAAAACAAAGCAACAGGACTCTAGAGCTCCACACTTTCAGCTGTCAAAAAGAATTACTTGTATAAGTTCTAAGTACAGGTATAAATATGCAGATTCTGGGAATTCCACAGAAGTCTGCAAGAAGATAAAAAGCTTTAAAAAATTGGTTTATTCCTTATATTAATTGATTTGCAGTGTTCAAACTCAGGGTGTGTTTATTATCAAACCAACACAGAGAGAAGAAGAACAACAACAACAGTAGTGATACTCACCAAATGCTATTCAGAATGAAAAAAAGTTGAATAAAAATACAGCCAAAGGGTAAGATACCACCCATTATGATGCCAGGCAACGGCTTTGTGAAAAAGGACTGTTCTGGAATTTGGCGAGGAATCTGGTTTGTACGAACTGGATGTTCAATAGGCTTTGAAAGAAATGAAGATAAGTATTACATCAAAAATAACATTGCTTTTCCCTAATATTAGTATCCAAAGATTTGATAAACATAACTATTTTCATCCATAAGCCACCACAAGTTACCAAACCAAGAAAACTATAAACTTCATCATCAGGAAAACACACATATACTTTAGATATTCAAATTACTGATCAATAAGCAAGTCAGAAGAAAAAACACCAACACCTTTTCAGCCCTAATTTAAAAAAAAAAAAAAAATATATCTTGTTTGTCTGGCATTACCCCAAACTAGTGAAGTACAAACTGAAGTACTTCTGACATACTACTTCAAAAAAAAAAAAAATGAAGCTATTGAGGTATTACTTAATTACAAAAGGCAAGCGAGACTACCAAGAGCTCAATCAAATTCTGTTTCTAGTGAATGGACAGGAAAAAAAAAATTATGTGAAATTACAAGCATATACTCAGTTTCAAAATCATGACAAAGTGAAACACCATTTTACAATCATAGGGCTGTATATATTTCAATCCAGCCAGTTCTCGTATGCTTAGGGATTCACTGGCTCAACTACCGAGGACAGGTGGATTTCAAATCTGTATTCAAAGAGCCCTACCTTCTCCTTGAAGCCAAAATAGGCACCCACAAAGGTCAGTGGGACTGAAATTCCAAACCACATGGCTAGGATAGCAACCAAAGTGCCAAAAGGGATGGCAGCTGAGGATCCTTTCACCCACAGAATGAGATTCATAATGAAGAAATCAGCAAAGACAATCCTGAAAAAAAAAGATCAGAGAAGATATTAAAATAGTCAGGAAAGAATAAATACCAGTTGGTATTTAAAAAAATAAACCAGTTAAAAGTCTGCATCAGGAAAGGGTAGCTTCTTGCAATCTGTCATTCCGAAACAATCCTAGTTGCTTTCAGCAATAGTGTGGGTAACTAAAAACACTTGCAACATCTTCTAATGCAAGTATCTGTGGTCAAGCCACTATTTAAATAAAGACTGTGCACATAAAACCAAAAAGTAACAGAAACATTCCATCATAAAAATCTATACCAGGAATGCTAAAGGATAAAATAAATAGAACAGACTACTTCTGTTGGAAGGGACCTACAATGATCATCCAGTCCAACTGCCTGACCAATTCAGGGCTGGCCAAAAGTTGAAGCGTTGTCCAAATGCCTCTTAAACACCGACAGGCTGGGGCATTGACCACCCCAAAAAATGACCACCCCCCCCCAGGAAGCCTGTTCCCGTGTCTGACCACCCTCTCGGTAAAGACGCGCTTCCTGATGTGCAGTGTAAACCTCCCCTGGTGCAGCTCTGAACCATTCCCACACGTCCTGTCCTGTCACCCCAGGGAGAAGAGCTCAGCACCTCCCTCTCTGCTTCTCAGGAAGCTGCAGAGAGCAATGAGGTTGCCCCTCAGCCTCCTCTCCTCCGAACCAGACAAGCCCTAACTCCCTAGCTGCTCCTCACAGGACATGCCTTCCATCAGCTTTGTTCCCTTCTCTGGACACATTCAAGGTGCTTCACATCCTTGTGAAATTGTGAGGCCCAGAGCTGCGCACAGCACTTGAGGTGAGCTGCACCAACACTGAAAACAGCGGAAATCCCCTCTTTTGGGCTGGTCATGCTGTGTGTCATGGGACTCAGGGTGCTGTCTGCCCTCTCTGCTGCCAGGGCACACTGCTGACTCTACTGTGCCTGCCAACAACCAGCACCCCCAGGTCCCTTTCTCCAGCCACTCCTCTCCCAGTTTATACCTGTGCCCAGCATTACTCCCTCCTAACTTGTTAAATTTCAGCCCGTTAATCACAGCCCAATACTCCAATCTATCTAGAGCTCTCTGCAAGGCCTCCTGCCCTTCAAACGGGCCAACAGCCCCTCCCAGTTTGGCATCATCAGCAAACTTGCTAATGGTGCAATCAGCTCCACCCAGATTGTTATGAACAACACTGAAGAACTGGCACTGGAATTGAACCCTCAGGAACACCACTGAATGGATTTTTTTTTTTTTTAAAGGTGCTTTATAACCAGTAAACTCCCTCTGAAAAAAACACAGCGATAGCAGAACCTCAGACTTGGGAAGCTACATGTCACCCACAACAAGCGTACACCCTGCTGCAGCATGTGCCACAGCAACACGGTAATGGAAGGGTGGATAAAAAGGGCTCTTCCCTACAAGATGACTCTTTGTATTAAGATCTCATGGAGTTACACAGTGGGCTACTCCAAAGTAGCTCACACGTACGGGGAATTTAAATAAAGACTGCATCAATCATCACATGTCTCCAGACCAGTTTCTTCCCTCCCCAGTTAAGTGCATCTGCCCCGTTTTCTGAACGCCCTGGGAAAACACTAGAAAATGACTCCAAGCTACATGATGAAGATTTCAAACGCACCCCATTCTGAAAACAAAGCAAAACGTACTGCAAGGAGCTCCGTACAGAAGACGGACTGATAGGCCATTATTCATGGACTCCGAGACACAGCACAGAATATTCAGGCTCAGGAAGGGCCTCTGCAAAATGCAGCATCGTCTGGGTCTTGTTAAGAAAGCGTTCCCCAGGCAGAATTTACACTGCCCCAAAGTGGACATGCACCCTCCATTATTTAATAAAAAAAAGGAAGGGGGGGAAGATCAGAGCAATAGACAAGCTCCTTTTTACCTACGAGAGGCCTTACACCTGCCAAAACTGTTAGACAAGAATTGTTAAATAAGCACACCCAGCGACCCCTGGTGTAAGCACCTTGTTGAACAAAAAATAAAAATCAAAGCTATTTTAGAAGCCTGGCTAACGTTCATCATCTGCCCAAGCTCGTACCACAGAGCCCACTTAGCCCCTCCAAAGTTAGAATAAAATACTACAAATATGAACTCCCATCAGTCTGAGACTGGAATGGCCTCAGGCTGTTTATGATATTATGCAAATTCACTGAACTAGCTTGGTATAATCAAGACATCTGTTCCTATTCTACCATCCCCAATCATTTTGTTTCCTCTGTGAAACTTAATTTATTTGGGAGTTTAAATGATCAGCACGATATTTCTTCCACCGATAAATATTCTCTTCCCCCTCAAGATAATATCTACATGACAGCAGGGGGACTGAAGCGCAGTCTGTTTAGAAATAAGATTCCCTCATGGAAATACTACACTCAGTTGTTATTGAATGCATTACATTTCGTTTGATGAAATTCTATTTTACTCAAAATGAAGTCATTCTCAGCTTTTCGGGGGGAGAGATACCTTAAGAAATTATTTATAACCTTTTCCTCAACTTCTGCCAAGGACATTTGTCAAAGAGTAGCTTCATGTACCCAAAGTCACAACCAAGAAATACGGAAGACTTGAAGAAAAAATTAGGTTTTGTGCCCTTTCTTCACTGACCTCATCCTCATGGAAGGTCTTGGAAGCTATGAGAAAACGAAAGGGAGGAGAGCTGTCGCCCTTCCCAAGCCCAACAGCATTGGCCACAGTATGACACATGCTGCAGCCATATCTAAAACTGGACACTACCTACATTTATATAAAAAGATTATGATCAATTTATGAGAATCTCTGCATTATTCTCACCCAGAGGCATACTAAACCTCTACTGTTCAGTACAGCAGTATACAGCTATTTGCTTAAAAAAAAAAAAATCCTTTTCAGTAACATGATTACAAGAAAACACTGATACCGTAACTAAGGTAACAGAGGTTCTGCCTAAGCTGCCTCTTCCTATTTACGGGAGAGCACTACAGGTACCCCAAAAACTACCACCAAACTACATATTTCATAACAAAGTGACAGTAGCTATTAGCTGCTAGGACAGGATTAGCTGGAACAGAGTTAAGCGGTACTAAACTGCAATTACTCCATCCCTATGCCTGCGATTCCAACGCAGTGACTCTCAAAGGCTGCGACATTATCCCTCCTACCCCCACAGCTGATGACAAAACAAGATGCTAAGAAGCTGTGCTCCAGAGCACTAGGCTCCAGCTCCTCAGAGATCACTGTTCTTTAGAGTCATAGACAGGTAATATACACAGGAACAGCAACCTGGAGAACAGTAAAGAAAATCCCACACACGATACCATAACAATTCACTTTTTCCCCCGCTCCTTCCCAGCTCAGATTCATTTATACCTAAGAATAAAGGAAAGAATGAAGGGAAACAATACTAACCCAGGGCAAAGCAGAGCTGTAAGCAAAACGTTTGTCTTCCACTTCTCGCCTCTGAACGCTGAGGGGGAAAAGTAAAAACAATTTCAAGTTCAGAATGTTTACTGGTTTTGCAGTCCAGCAGCAAGAAGCAGATCTGTTGTGTGAGACATCAGTTCCAGCCTGAGATTTATATTAAGCCCAGCAATTCAGAATTTAACTTGCCCTGTCACATTAAACAAAGACACATACTTACTCTTGTACATCCTGGCAGACACGTAACCAGCCGGCGTTCCCAGCAAGACCCAGAGTACTACTGCACAGGTCATCAAAGCACCCCGGTTGGCAGGAGAAAGGAAACCAAGGCAAGCTAGGACTAAAGGGACAAAACGATGTGGTCATTTGTCAAAATGCCCCTGTAACACGTATCACTGTACAGGTTTATCCCTTGCACTCCAGTATTTCAGTGAAGACTACATGCACATGCATCTCACCATGATGGAGAACACTTTACTCAAGAATGGGCTATCTTGAAAATAAGCCTCTTCAATAAAAGGCAGTTGCCTATGTCTGAACTAATTGTAGGGACCAGTCCAGAGGTACCCTCAGAAAAGGAGTCTGTCAGTGATCTCTAGTGGGAAGTTTTGTTTTCAGACAGAAAAAGGACTACTTCCCGCACCCCACCACAATTTCTATACTGCACTGGTTGCACAGGACAATATTGCAGTTAACCAAGTTAAAGAGCTGCGAGTACCACTGAAAGACAAGCCCATCAAGAAAAGTCTATTAATCTTATTGCATAAGATTAGAATGAATAGAAAAAGCAGCTCCTCTATAAGACAAAAAATCTGACTAAAACCTGGAGAGCAGAATTCAAAAAATTCTTCTTTTGCAATAGCTATCAGTATGCTTCTCAATTCTACTGTACAGAAAGACAAGGAATGGTGATACACTTTATAGATAGTATATACTAAACCACTTGTGACAGGTTACATCACACGTATATACAGCTATTCACAGAAGGCTCTCCTATGATCCCAATGTTGTGTCACTATTATTTCACCGGCACACATTCTTCCTCTTATTTCTGCATGGCTGCAGGCTGTCGTGTCAAACGTGTTAGATAGAAAGTGTTCCGAGAACATTAAAGCTTTGATTACATGTCTTTGAACTTCCATTACTGGATCCTTGGATAATTCACACCATGACAGACTGTTTTTATTGTTTAAACAAGAAAACTTTTAACAAGGATTTCTACAATCATGCAGACTCTGAACTAGCCCAGATATCACGACGTTTTGAATGACAGCATAACTGAAGCTACCTAGATCATTGATATGAATGTGTATTAACAGTCTATTTTACTAAAGGAAGGACTTCATTGCCAAAAGCAGGCTTATATCATTTGTTCAATAATGTTGCATCTTTCTTACACTATCACACATCACGCTGATAAAGTTACTTACATAAAGTAATAAATGTCATAATGAAAATTTGTGTCCCTTGGCCCAGAAACACGGACAGTAACATTCCCTTCCTCGGAGGTCTAAACACATCTCCATGAACCAGCTTCCAGCCAAATTCCTCTTGGGCATCCTCCTGTATAAAATCAACAATGTCTTTAGCAAAGATAGATAATGCAGTAGTGAATGCAGGATGCAAAATACATATTTCAAGTTTAACTTCCAGTTTAGATCCAAAGACAAGACTAATGGCATCTGATTCACCACTTATTGATTCTATAACCCCCTGATGATTCAGTGAAAGAAAAAGGCAGGATATATCAGTAAAACCCTCATCTCTTAAACAACAAAATGTAATTAGCCAAGCCATATAGCATCATTCTAAATGTAAACTAACACAAAGCATTCAATTTGACTTGGATTATAGCGCTTCAATCTCTTTTTGCTTCCGTTTCAAAGCACATCGGTCTCAACAACAGCATTGGAAGAGAATGGAATGGTCCTTATACTCCAGAAGAAAGTCCACTCCCTAGAATCACCAGGGGCAAGTACCAACACTTGGTCCATGAATGGATGGATGGCAAGAGGGGGAGGTCCTCAGTCCAGCAGCTCTAAGAAACCACTACTGAGGAATAAAACTTTTCCACAGTCATTCAAAACAAACACCTTCTTTCACAAAAAATCTGCCCCACACGACAAATAACCAACCCCTCACATCGACCACTCTCTTCTTCACAAAGTTAAAAGCTACAGGTTTCATTCAACCTCTGAGTATTGAGTTGAGTTCAGTGGATCGCTTACCACTAGAATTACAGCACACAAAAAATCGACTACGGAAGAGTACAGACCAAACTGGCAAACGACGTGGAGCACCTTAACATGTGACAGATTATGTAATTACTTTTTTTTTTCTGGAAGATTGTCTTCCCCACACTCATATCCCTGCTTGCAATTGTTGGGGTAGGAATTGTTCTCAGAAGTCTGATATACTACTACAAAAACTGAAAACTATTGAACACAAGATAACACTTTGATTAAAAAAAAAAACCAAAACAACAAAACCACACACAGACCCACAAAGCTATGCCTGCAAAGAAACTTGTAACAGGTATCTAGGTATAATTCCAACACATCAGTGCTCTCCCAGTAAAGAGTGTTTGGTTAAAGAAGCATGAAGACCACACTTCCCTGCAACTCACAATTAGTTCAAGTTCAGATGAAGAAGTTGTTGAGGTAAGAAAGATAGATATTGCCCATGTAGTTGTGAGGAATGAAAGAATTTGAAAGGTTACCATCTGAAGCAAATCTTTATCTGTTTTCAAAGTGGTGAGCACTAGGCAGAAATAAATGCCTAGTACTTTAGTCTCTGACAGAACAAGGAAAGCGTTGTGCAAATTCGGAATGGCTGGTACTAGATTTCTTATCAAGACCTAACCTGGCAAATGCACTCAAAAGACACCCTCTGGTGTCAATTCAAAGTTTAAAACATACAGCTACATAGTAAATATCTTGGTGTAAGAAAAATAAAGAGAAACCAAGCACATTGAGACCCCATTTATCTTTTATGGGCCTGTGGGACAGAGTGTTTGTCTCAAAGCTTGATTTTTAGTAAAACTAACTCTTCCGTTACAGGCCCACTACCTATGAGTCAGAATATTTTTGAGACTTTTGTTTAAAGAATCCAGCAGTATTTTATATTGCTGATCTTTACTGTTCAAAGATGAGGATAAGAATTGTGCAACTAATCCTAGTAGGAACCTAACACTTAGTTACACAAAAAGTTGAGGAAATCTGAAGAGACACTTCTGAGCCTTTGCCAATATGCTAAAAATTACTGTATATTTCAAAAAGTGTTTATAAACAAAGCCTCAAACCTCCAGTTTCATTTATGTGACTACAAGATCCAAGATAGGATTCAAAGATCATTTCTGTGACTAAAGCGTATTTTGTAGCAGAAGTAGGGAACACTGAAAACGCTTCTTTTGCATCCTTCCGTCTTCACTCCAACTCTCACTACCAGTAAGGCAAACGAAAAATACCATTTTATAAACACAAACACAGAAGCAACCTGACACACACTTTTCAAACCTTTTTAAATCAGGTCCTGGAACTGCCACAGATCTTCAAGTTTTTTACAATTGGCAAGAAAAATTTTGGTTTTTTTGAAAGCCACACCTATCCCTGCTGTTATTCATAAAAACTAAGCAAGCTTCTACAAGTCTTGCTCTTTATCACATTAAGAATGACCAACTAATAAAGACAAAACAGTGTAAGATAGTGAGCATAATTTAATTGAGAGATCAAACAGCAGCTTCACAAAAACGATCAGTTAAAGGATGTGAAAAATTCTTCCACTTTAATTACTGTCTGGATTTGCATTAACAAAAGATATTAAATATCAAAACCAAAGAAGAATAAAAGTACTTTCAGATGTTTTCGTTTCAATATGAAACACTTTTGTGCATTTTAAAGTATTCTTTATCCAGATAGACAGCAACAACAGGGAAAATTCAAACCTCTGTAGTATCCGACATTATTTCTCATCTTTGGCTTGCAGATACCACCTTTACCAATGAGAAGGAGTATTTTTTATTCAGCCTCGCACTCACAGTCATCTGGTCAAGTCTTTTTAACTCACAATCAGTTATATTCTCTTCCACCAAGGCAGCAAGCAACTACAGGGATCTGCCCCTTTTCCATTTTAAAGAGTGCATTTCAAAAGAACTCGCAACAGGTTCAGTTGGTTGGCAAACTCCAGTCACTACATTAAGTCAGACAAACCAGGTTCAGTTTGACACAGAGAACACCAGGAGAATTAATTATAAAAATAAGTCATCTACACACACCCCCAGTTCTAGCACAGCTCAAGATCAGAAGTTCTGTTGCACATGAACTGCAATATTATGATCTCCTAACTGGAGACAAAGTATGTGATTCCACCACACTTTCTAGCCACAGACAAAAGGCAACTTCAATTTGTATTAGTCTATGTTAATCAGAATCTCTTCCCTAACATTTAGCATGACAACTACTGATCCTCACACTGATTTCACTCCATTATTAGCCACTGGTTTAATTTTTGATTCTTTTTGCAACACTCATCTGATACAGGTGTTGGCTTTTTTAAATACTTCACTTTATGAAGTTGCATAGCATCGTACTTCTCACAAAACTCAGACCCCAAACTTTCCAAACGTCACAGGTTATGCGCTAGACACTTGTCTCTGGACAAGCTATGCTACAAACCACTATAAAGAAATACCACCTCGGAACTGGAAAGAAGATCACAGCAATTGAGCTTCCTAATGCAGCTTCATTCCAATGGTGACAACACCTGGCTGCAGTAATTTTAAGCCTGATGTTTTGAAAAAGGGAGAAGGTAGTTATCAACAGAAGTTCACAACCTTGGTTGTTCAGTCTGTAAACCACATTTTTAGAGAGAAAATATGCAAAGAGGGTAGCAGAGTCTTTGCTTCTGTGCTACAGATGCGTGCAACAGATACAGTGCAGGTCCTGTGCTAAGGCCACGTGACTTCCAACAGGGCTGCACTGACAAGGTACCGTTGTATAATCTCAGGTTGTCAGAGTCACAGAATCACTCAAGGGTTGGTGCTAGGAGGGATCTCTGGACATCCTCTTGTCCAACTCCCTGCTCAAGCAGCGCCACCTGAAGCAGATGACCCAGAACCATGTCCAGATGGCTTCTGAAAGTCTCCAAGGATGGAGATTCCATAAATAACACACTGGCTGCTTAGATTCGTGTCATACCACCAGTTACATGCCCAGACTGACTCCATAATGCAACCAAAGGATGCAGGAGCAATGGCCACCTTGATGGCCACTTTTCCATGTCTGCACAGTGCCTTGTGGCTGTTGGTATACTGTGGAAGTACTTATTTAAGAAGAGGCTTTCCTTGGTTGAGACCTGGGAACGAAAGGACCTGAAATTTCAAATACTGAGTTCGATCATTACCAAAAAGTTCATGTGAATCATTCCACATCTTTCTAAAACTCAAGTCTGCCCTTGCATAGTGCAAGTTCATCAAGTGACGCTAGAAAAGTAAGGCTGTCACGTCTGCCCATCCTGCCGTTAGAAAAGATAAAACCCTCAGAGACATCTGAACATACCAGAATTCTGATTGCTATACATCTCTTCAGACTGTATTCAAAACCAACTGATAAGCGTCATTATCACCAGAAAAACATACTCATGTCAAAGCTGTAAATCTTACTCACAGAAGAGTCAATCTGGTTGTATCTTGCAATATCTTTATGAAGAGTCCTCAGAATAATCATAGCCACCATGCCAGATAGGAAGAGAACAATTACCAGGGAATTCATTATACTGTAGATAAAGAAAAAGTCAAACTTTCAATCCACTTACTCAGGTTTCAGGACATGCACTTCAGTTCATACCACATGTACAGCTCAAGCCTAAGGAATAGCCTTAGATACTCAGTTTACTGAAGTTGTTCATACTGTTCATTATTTTCCCACTCAGAGAAGATAAACTGTTTTAAGTTGTGTACCTTTATGACTTCATAGAAGACACAAGTAGGAAGAATACCATTTCATGACATATTGTTAATTGTCAACACAGTTAGATACTGCTTTTCTTTATTTTCCTCCTTATGTAGAAGTAATATCCCTAGTGAAACAGCTACAGCTCTTAAAGCAGACTCTCAAGTAGATTTAAAAATCTATCAACCAATAACATCGACATCATGCCACTTAATATTTTGCAGAGACATATTTGATCAGATTAGCCTTTTCAGTTTACACTGCGAAACATTAACATTTCATAAATTATACACTTACTTGGTATCATTTGCATGGTATAGAGGGAAGCAAGATCTTCTTGTATACATGTTTTACTTGTAAAAAAGCCCTTCTTTTGACTCTAAGCAGCTGCTGAGTACCAAACATGCAGTACACACATATATCTCTCACCAGGCAGTTGGAGAAAGACAGACAGTAACAACAGTAACACAGCAACCTCTGAGAAGTTAAACAGAATGGTGATGGTAAAGTAAAACGATGGAGGCTGCTTTCCTTTTGGATGCTAATGGTGCGTTCCTTTGATGAAATGCAATACTACAGATGCTCCCAAGAGACGGAAGACTGATAAAAGTTGTTTCACATATGAAAAGAAGGAAGTTTTTTTGCCTGAAAACCAACAGACTTTGTTATACCACAGCAGAAGTTAGAAATAAGAAATCTTGCTGCTCCCCTGCAAGGTTATTCATCAAATAAATGCAAATCTTACCTAAACCACTGGATGTTTGTATGTGGCATGGACTCCAAAATGTAGTCCCACCTGGAAGCCCATTTAATATTATTCTTTTCCTATTAAAAAAAAATAAAAATTAATAGAAACAAGTACAAGTTTGTTGCAGTCTCTGAGAAGAAATAAGTACATCAAATCTCTTCCACAGATCGTCCACTCAGCATCAATATCTAAGCTTGGCATCACCCCTGGATGTCAGGGTTGCATTCATTCTTTCTCTCTCGAGCCTCTCAAAGAATCTCTTGTTTATTGAAATCTCCTATCACCTCTACTACCTTCAGCGAGGCTTCACCAAGCCTCATCTTCCCATGACTGACGATGTACCTGCCTGCAGCTCCCAAACGCACACTGAAAAGCAATGATGCCATCATCACTAGATACTCCCAGCACAGCACACTGACCTTGAAACTTCAACTTTGTTAAACATACTCTACGAATGTGTTTCTAGTTTTCCCTGGAATTTTTCTCTCTCATCATCTTTAATGTATTTAGCATAGGCTTCCTCGTTCCCTACCATAATAGTGTCTGATACAGACAATTTTCCACTCTGATTCCTGGCAGACAACATTTCCAGATATCCCTGTGAAGGATTTAAGAAAAATATCATTCAGTAACTTTCACCTTCCTAAGGTGCTTCCATTCTCCTCTATTTCCTCCTCTAAATGCTTCATGTGAAAGCTGTATAAATGATGATTCTGACCCCCACGACTTGTTCTCTAACAGCTTGTCTCATGGGATGTCCTGTTACCAAATTCTCTCTCCTGACTGGCATGAAGTTCAGCAGAACGTCTTCACGGACTTACCAGGTGATGTTTGTACAGTTAATTCTCAAAATTCAGACTACACCTCCAGCCTAGAATTTCTGAGCTCTGGTTCATGTTCAGGACCAAGAACATTAACAACGAAGAACTGCACCAATACAACAAGTTGCCTGAAACTGCCTCAAGTCGCTCTATTTCACCTCAGCCAGTAGTTGATGGGTAGCTCACAGCTAGCTGGGACAGAGTTTCAGAAGCGTGGTTCCAAAGTCTGTTACTGGAGCACCAAGCTGCTCACGTGCTTACATTTTTGTACATTTGTGTATTAAAGATTAGAGGCACGATCATGTATAGTGTTCACATACACAGAGCTAAATGAATTAATTAAAGCAGACACCACAGCTTTCTCATGAGAAGTCAGCTGCCGTGAGAGAAAGGACCATAAAAGTCACGGATTTCACTCCTTTACGTATTCAGGCTTACTGAAAATGATGTTCTTCTATTTAAAAATACTTTCTACTGATAAATACTCCCCCTTTAAGTAGTTCTGAAGCTACTGACAGACAGTAAAACGTACCGGGTGCAGCTTCACACCAAGGCTAAAGGATAACTGAACACAAGAAGCGTTGAAGTGCCTGGCGTGAGGCGTGCTCTGCCCCCACGGCAGCACAGCCTTACCTGCTCCACGTAGGCAGCCCAGACATGGGCCAAGACCAATCGCCGCTCACGTGGCAGTTCTAAACCCGCAATTCATCATCAAGATTTGAACACAAATGTTAAGACAGGAGGCTCATTCATGTAGTAAAGTTAGAGAACCTAAGGAGGACTGGGTGTCCCAAGGGAAGAGTAACAGGATACGGGGCCTTGCACCTCGAGGTCATTGGTTCAAATCAAATTCAATTTGGTAGAACGAAAGCTGTTACCATATGACAGCTGCCTAACTGCCTGCACAAAACGAGCTGGTGGTCTCAAGCCACATCCTGTAAGATTGTGTCTTATGTAAGACAGACAACCATGCTTTCGGGACAGGCTGGAACCAAGGTTTGAAGTAGGTTCAGTCAAATGATTCTCACTCCCACAGGAGGCTCACTTTCCATGCTGTAAAGACCCAGTTGCAAGAAGCCTAAGTTCCTCCTGTCTACGCCATAACAGACTGAAGAAAGCACTCTAGTAACAGTAAACATTGGAGTATTGAAAGATAAATGGCCACCTACCCAAAAACAAGCTAGTGCATAAAATAAAATCAAGAAAAAACAAGACAAAACCTGCAACTTCACTAGAACAAACAGCTTTACAACATGCTAAAATCAGTATTTGACACAAAATTGTCTCCAAATATAATATAAATATTTCTTTAACATGAGACTCTCAGTACCCTGGCTGTACTCTGAAAACATACAGCATACCTCAGTAAAGACAACTCTGGCAGTTATTCAATCTACCACCTTTCTATTAATTATAAAACAGGACCCAAAAAAAAAAGTATTTATACACTCCAAGCATTACTGAAACCAGAGTAATGGAAAAGTAGGAGGTTTTGAGAAAACTGCTTCACAAGACCATCCTTACAGAGTATACACTGTTTTAATCCAGTTATGGCTATTAGCAAAGTACCCAGTTGTTGTGATTTCATTCTTTTGGGGAATTACATATTTATGTAAGAGATTCAGTACTTACTTCAAATGTCACCGAGTAAGTGTAGATCAAATTCAGTTTACTGGTGAATTCTCCAGGAATCTCCATAGGTGGACCTTCACAACTTAAGTTGTTCTCATCTGTATGTTTGTAGCTAAGGGGAGAAAAAGTGTTAAATAAAATTGCATATGCTCTACAGGGTAGATTTTCACAAATTCTTTTCTGAGGTAATTAAAACAAGTTTTAATTTACAAAAAACCAAGGAGAGCTGGGTATATTGTTTTGTAGCAACTACTCAACTTCTTTAAGGATCTGCTTTTTTGTTTTTCTACCCATGAAGGTCAAAGATCTTAAAATATATTTTTGTTAATACTTATGTTTGTAGCTAAATGTGAGAAAAAGAAAATTATGTATATAATTAGTTGTCATTATTCAGAAGTTCTGTAACAGCCTTAAATCCACACCAGAACTGAACACAAGTTCACACAAGCACGAACTAAAAGCTCCGCAGAAAGCATCCCAGGGATTTGGATCTTGGATCACTACCCGACAGTTGAGTTAGTATCTGTTCAAACTTCTAAGCCTTTGAGAACATTATGGGTAAAACAGTTTGCTAAGCATGTGGGAGACGAGACTCGCAGATGTGGTTTCAGCATACCCACTTTTCTGTCACGATCAGAACGAAGTCCTAGAGCTAAGCTAAAGGACTGCTTGGTTAAGCAGGCTGTGAAGTCTGGAGATCGTTACCTGGTAAGATGGTAAGTTTCAACATAAAATACTCCTTCTCTGTCATCATTCCTCCCTTCCACATTTTAACAAGACTGCATTACTGGTGAGGGACTTAACTTCAGTGTGTGCTCATCAGTAAGGAAGACGGAGAATTTCTTAGTAATCCCTCACAGGTTCTCACCTTCCCGCAAGTTTCACAGGCAGAAGGGTGTTTATTTTATTTTGGTGGATTTGGAAGTGTCTTTTTTAAAATTACTATTATTATTTTACACTAGGGAAGAAGAAATTACTGTGGGAACCTTTCCATTTTCCACTCCTGTACAAGTGGTCTAATTTCACCTCGGCAGTCTTGTGCCCTCTGAGAAATACAGAACAACATTCTACATGTTAAAGTTCAAATACGCAAATCCTTCTCTGCAGTACTTTAGAAAACCTGCAGCTATAGAAGCACAAAGTCAAGGAAACCTTGAGGTTTGCCTCAATTCACTCCTGTGAACCTCCTCTAATATTGGAAAATAGCTTCCCTCACACCTCGTGGCCAAGATGTATTTACCCAGTTCAGATAATGCATGTAAGGTAGAACTGTTTACATGTCAACAACTAAGTCAAGGCATAAGATAACGTTCATGAAAGGCCTAGGGTGCTCCAACCCATCAGGAGAGCTCCAAGACTGAAGCAAAGCACCAAGCAAAACACCGAGTCAGAGCATGACTAAATGAAGGTTATGTGCAACCCGACTGTGCCCCCTCGTGGTCTGCGTTACTGGTGAAACGACAAACCCTTGGTTTTCAACCGTTCAGCATGCAACTGAAAAAGCATTACTCAAAAATGGAGAAGGTTGGTAGAATCTTCCCGCCACCACTTCAGAGCAGATGTAAACGGAAGGAATACACTTGCTGTGCAAGTGTAATTCACTAAAAAAACACTATCCCATTACAACAGGAAACACAAGTGTACCGTCATGTTGTAACATACATGTCTGTTATGATTTGAGAAACTATGGTGCTGTAATTAAGAATGTACTTTAATCTCTATAGAAAAGAGGGAAGAATCTAGCTAAAAAAAAAAGCAGAAATCTACTTTGAAATTTATAAACAGGCTGCAGTTTTCAAATATAAGTTAGTATGAACTGTGTGTGAGCAGACTGACAGAAGGGCAAAGTAATTGCTGCAGTATGTTTCCCACCTCTGAATTGTTGCATCTCCCCTCTGGCCAACACAGAAACCAAAAAGCTACTGTTTAAGAAAATGAGTTAGTTTTCTTAGAAAACCAGTCATCATCATTTGCTGTTCTGAATATCGGTATTAACTTGGTATTTCACCTATAGCTCAGCATCTAACCTAACACAGGAAGAAGTACACCTGTACAAATGCCATACGTTCATACAGAGTACATTTGGTAGGCAATGAGCAGCAGTACGAGATAACAGAGGAAACTGTCACTCGGAGGATGTTTTCTCGGTGTATCTGAAAAGCTTTATCACAAGTCAGAATAAGCCGTTTCTCACAACTTACTGACACCAAGTAGTATTTCTAAGCTTGCAACTACTATTAGCAGGCTTATACTAGTCCTAGAACTAGGACTTGCTGCTTTAATGCACAATTACCTTTGTGGTCTCAGTCTTGCCATCACCAGTCTTGCACCAGGCCAGTTTTCATCCTTTCCACTATGGTACATGATTGTTATGTCAACGTGGTTGAAGAGGTAGAAAGTGTTCTTCTTGTTAAACTCTGACTACAAAATATCATCAAGAGACTGAGAAACAGGAGAGGGTGCAAGCAGTCAAGAACTTTAAAATGAGGCTACTGTCCAATGAAGGAGCAAGAAAGAAGGGGCAACACTTCAACACTTTTTTTATTACCCCTGTAAAATATTTTTCTATATATTATATTGTAGTATATAAATACAAATTAACATAAAGCATCACATCTGTGTTACTCGTAAAATTTAGAAGTATATGACAGCATTTTTTCTATTTACCACAAAAAGCTGCTAAAACAAGTTCAAAGATGTATTTATCCAAGGTACAAGTATTTCAGATTCACTACTTCTCCCCCCCACAGTCTTCCTGGTAGACATTCCAGCTACCAAAGCTTACAAACCAGGTTCTGCTTCAAACAACTACCTTTCACTTTCAGGAGCTATTCTGCTTTGTCACCCCTACCCTTTCACAATTTGGAATAATGAAGAACTGTATAAAGCTCAGATAATCCCACAGTCAATTAAGTTGGTTTGGATTTTCTTTTCTCCTTAAGACTGTCATTGTTTAAAAACTGTTAATTTGAATTAGGGGACCAGGATGACAGACTGCTAGTTGAGTTTACAAGTAAAAACATTCCTTTATTTATTGTGCACATTAGCCATTTTCCAACTGCCACAGAACTTGTCCCTTTCCCCCCTTCCAGCAAAATACAAGGGTGTCTTGCATTAAATTTGTCCGAATTCTTCTTCTTTCACCATGATAAAGATTCCCAACAGAAGATCAGAAATCATGCTTGTGTCATGCTACAACCCCATCTTTAGTTACCCGTTTCCTCCGTTTTCACAGTAGCAGATGAAGCGGTAATACAGCTCACCAGCTGCGCAAATGTGAGGGTGAACTACAGCTGTGCTATTGCATGATACCCCCTCTTTCCTGGCCCCATTTTTTAAGAGATACATATGCCTGCTGGAATAGGTATTCGGGTGTACTTGTAAAAGATGTCATTCTCCAACTCAGCCCTGAGAGTACAGTCCTACCCATGGTGCTACAGTCTTATTTGCCCATGTAACTATCACCCCTCTAGCACTATGCCATGCAACATTTAGAATTCAAAGTCCAAAATTGGCACTGGGTACGACACCAAAACTGGCAGAGCATCCACATCACAGCTAGCACACACGACTTGCACAGCACAAGCTCCCTAAGCACTCACTAGGAAATTCAACCCTTGATGCCTACATGCAAAGATCTCCCATAAAAAAACCCAAACAAAACCACAAAATCCAAGTTGCTGACTTGGCTACAACTGTTTTCTGTGTACCAGATAGCTTCCCACACAATATACACTGGTATCAATTTAACCTCAAAACCACCTCACATACAAAGTAATCAAGTCGAACACCTAACTGGAACAGGTTATTCAATTCACAGACTGTTTTCAACAGTCCAGGGAGCCTGAGGAGTAACAGAGTTGGAAGGTGCCTGTAGACAGAATAAACCGAACAGGCATGATAAATGCTTCACTTCCAAGAAGCATCAGACCTGCTGAATACAAATAACCTGACTGCACTGCATACAAGCAGTAAGTCACAGACAGAGCAGAGTCACAGCAGAACTCTCCCCTCACCGATGAGTGTGGTCCCTCACCCGAGGAGAGAAAAATCTGTATCACTATTATCTGTAACTGTACCATTCACCATGGAACTCCCAAGATGACTGACACATTTCAAACTGTAGTCAATATAATTCTTCCCCTGTCACAATTGTGGTTTTTATCTTCCAGCCATCTGGGAAAACCCTGACACATTTAACTTGTAAACTGTGCTAGACAGAACTTTTCTAACTAGAACACAGTGCTCATTTCCAGGCCTTCACTAGAAAGCTGCTAACTGAAACAGATCAAAGAAGGTCTTGCACATACGTACGGCACACACAGAGAATGAACAGGTATAAGGATGGATAAATGTGACATTTCAGAAGAAAAACTCAATTTTCTAAGACTTTTAGACACCAACACTGCTGTTTTACAGCTTTATCTATATTGGTCAAAAGATCAGGATGAGCTTTTTTTGGGCAATTTTATCACTGAGACACTGCATACAGAAGTAAATAAAAATAAAACCATAAGTGAAATTACAACTGCTATACTAATGAAAAAAGTTCCACCACTTACATTTATAACACAAGCATCTTTAACTCTACCATCTGGGGTAACGAAACATCCTACTGGAAATCCTGGATTACAGTACTTTTGTCCATCTTCCACATCATAGCACCACGTCACAGGCATGTTATCGATAATCCTAGACAGAAATCAAAGAACACGTCCTCAGAAAGGGATGCACCTTATTTCACACGGACATTTAACATTCACGTGGGCACTACTGAAAACTGCATTGCAAGAAGCAGAGCAGAGGACAACTTCTTGCATAGAAAGAAGAAAGCAACCACTTAAAGCATAGATAAACATGTAAAAAAAAGCAGAAAAATTCCTAACCTCAAGCATGCAGCTTACCAGTGATGCTGATAATTCAACTGCATTCCTTTCTTCAGAAAAGCCAGTTTGCTCTTATCAGCAGTGTTTGCTGGGTCATACGATCTTGTACAAACTTTCGTACATGTTTCTTGCTTTTTAAAAGTAAACTGTTAAAAAAACACACACAAAGAGTAATTTCAGGTTTGCTTCAAAAAAACCTTTTCCAGGTAAAGCTGACTCTTTTGCGACACTTCACTTCCTTATTACAAGTCTCTAAAGCCAGAATTTCCCATGCTTTAACTTAAATGTCAAGATTTATGTAGATCCAGCACCAGCAATCCCCTTTCACTTTGCTAAAAATCTCTTCAATAGCCCAGACAGACTTTGAGGACTGAAATTTGTAAATCAGTAAAGAAGATATTGCTTATTCCCTTTACCAGTTTGTTTTATTTTGGTAATTTCATCATCTGCTAAACCAGACTTAACTACATCCTTTTTGAATGTTTTGTGTTAATTTTAGCTGCTTTTCCCCATGATGACTTAGTTATTAGATAAGGCTGCCAAAAATGCAACAAGTTGCACAACATCCGTGCTTCAAATGCAGACACCACCTATCATAAACATGCTCATATTTGTATATCAAACTTGTAACCCAGTTAGGACTTACCTGTTAGTCAGCTAACATACTTAAAAGTTGACTGAAAACTCTAACATTATCAATACCTAATTGCTAACCAATAATAGGATTTTCTAATTACTGTAACATGCAGCCAGTTCAAACAAGTAATTGTTATAATAATCTATTCAGTGGGTGTCCAGCCCAAATGACCCATCATGCTACCTATTTAAAAGCTTCTTGTTACCAGCAGTCATAAGATTTAAAATTACATTAGCTCAGTACCTGAAGGGGGCCTACAAGGAAGCTGGGGGGCACTTTTTACAAGGGCAGGGAATGACAAGACAAGGGGTAACAGGTTTAAATTGAAGGCAGGGAGGTTTAGATTAGATATGAGGCGGAAATTCTTCAAAGAGAGGGTGGTGAAGCACTGGAACAGGTTGCCCAGAGATGTTGTGGATGCCCCATCCCTGGAAGGGTTCAAGGCCAGGCTGGATGAGGCTTTGAGCAACCTGGTCTAGTGGAAGGGGTCCCTGCCCATGGCAGGGGGGTTGGAACTGGATGGTCTTGAAGGTCCCTTCCAACCCAAACCATTCCATGATTCAGAGAGTCAAGGAAAGAGAGACTTCTAGGAGCAGTTTACACAAGGGAGGAGGCATCACCTCCAGAACAGCCCTATGAACAGATGTGACTAGGTCCCTAATGACAGAGCAGCAGCAGAACCAGAAATTCTGCTGCCTCTTTTTCTCACAGGGATTTGGATTATCTATCAACGCTCATGCACACACGCAGCTCAGTATTCACTTTCACCAGCACATCTCAGTCTGGAAACTGCACCTGAACAGCATAGAGCTCGCAAGCATTAAAGAGCCAGCATCTGACCATACCTCCCCCATTGCTAATCATTTTCCCAAGTTGACTATACAGATTTTTAGAGATGTTGCATTTGGCCATTGCTAATGCAGGACACGAGACAAAAATATTACATACCTCATCTACAAAATACTTCCATACCTTTATTTTACAGAAGGTGTCATGTGACACACATCAACAATGAAAAATCTGCTTTTACACAACAGATGTTAGGCATGTACAAGCTGGAAGCGAGCCCCAACTTGACTTCCTCTTCCCACTCCAGAAGTTGCCCAACTGTACAACTAAGTGTACAAAATGGTTCCTGAACCACCAGTTTACAGCCTCCAGTACTACATGCAAAAAACTAATGATTTCAGATCACCTGACACACTATACACCCAGCTGTTCAAGAACTGCTTAAGATATCATTTCTGGACTTCTCTATCACAGAGCAACAGGAAAGAAAAGCAATTACTGGCTCAGCTTCCTACTTTAATTAGCCACCCTAAGATGCCTTTAGGGTGGGAGAGGCTTTGGGTTTATTACATAAACACTATAAAGCTTTAATTTATTTATTTATTTTAAACATAACACACAATTACCAAATATTCTGCTATGTGTATGGATTACAGCCATCAGAATGACAGTTAACAAATATAAACAGGATCAACTTCAAGGGATTAAATAACCTTATATGGAGACGATGCTATTCTCTCCCCAAAGAGCACTTGTCCAAGATTTTCTGATGGTCTTTTTTCTTCCGTATCTTGACAGAAGTCAAAACTGGAAAAAAGTGAAAAAATTATATGTCAATGTTTAACTGACATATAACTGTAAGTATCAGCCTAAAACAATTTTATAAGTTATGTCCTTAACATGGCAGTCTTCACACTTCTTTTGGCAGGTTACCCACCGTTAGTAAAAATCTGAGTGCCTTTGCCATGAAATTTGCCATATGTTGCATGAAAATATCTACAGTTTTCATCAATTTCAACCAACGTGTATCACTACTGAAATATCTTTAACAAAATGCATGATGCTTAGTCCAAGCACCCTTTTCAAATGGCAAATTAAACAACAGAATACTTCATATTGGAAAAACGGAGACTATGCTATGGACTGTCCATTTCTCTTGCAAAAATGTTTCAGAAAAAACAACTACACCCCTTTCTAAAGGAGTCTTTGCAATTAGTATTTGAGGTTCATGTTCCAAAGAAGGGAAGTGCTTCTAATATTAATGTACCACACTGCCAAATGCCATTTCCCAATTCTTTTCAACTAAATACAGTCTGAAATAACTGAATATGGGAGAGAAAATGGAACCACTCTGGAATTTTGTTATTTAAACACAGGTAGCAGCAGGTTATGAAAACAACAACAAAACCCCCAGTTATCTTTGGTAAATAAGTACTTTTCCTCAGTAAGTGGTCCTGAATTCATTTGCTTCCATAAAGCTTAATGCAAATAGAGACACTGTGGGTTTTTCAAGCTACTGGTCTGGCTGCTACTGTTGCACTCACTGCACAGGGTAAGGCCTACGATACCTGCAAGTTTCTCTTTTCTGTATGCCCAGCAGCAAGACTGCAAATCATATTGTGCATCATTGCTTTGTAGGCCTATAAATGCCTGCAAAAGCAGGTAAGAGTTTTCACGGACAAGAATCAAAATAAAACCCCCAAGAATTAGATACAGCACTTTGGTGGAAAAAGGAAAAATTACTATTCTTCCACTTTCAGTTGCCAGACCCAAGGAACACAATGCTTGTCTTCCTACATTTCACTAACAGGAAGAACTTTCACACATATCAAACAGTTAACACTAGATCTAGCACTCAGCTCAAAAAACTGCACTCATTAGAAACCCAGCAGCCCTTAACAATAACAGAGGATGATCAGGAAGCACAGGTGTGGCCTTCATGCCTTCAATCCTCTCGTATTTCATTCCTGACACTGAGCACTGGATTGAGTCTTCCATCCCTACATCTAAAATACTGCTCACAAGAAACACATGTGCTGTATCAGGGGTTGCTCCACTGCACTGAGAAGAAAAAACAGGCTTTCCGAACGTTTCTGGAAGCCTGTTGCAATGTACTTACGCATCATACTCGTATGGCAGAACCGATTCAACCGAGTCCAGTCTGTTCACGAAGAGCTCGATTAGTGACTGAAACAGGGAAGAGCCGGAGGTGAAAAAATGAAAATACAGACTTGCAAAAAGCAACGTGCGACAAAAAGGAAACGCATGGTTGGCTGGCAAGAGCTGTTCCAAGTGTCGGGGCTCGCTATCCCACGGCGGAGTTAGCACAGACTTCTGACAGGCCGCGACCGCCGCCGCGGCGCTGGGCCACGCCAGAGCCGC
>NW_010259691.1:0-46429 GCF_000690775.1 Eurypyga helias
GGGCAGGGCGGCCCGCCGGGCGCCGCTGCCCAACGCTGCAGCCCAGGGTACGGCCGTGTCCGCGACCAGACGTGCCAAGGCTGCTGTAAAGGTCAGTGCGGTGCAAAACCAGGCAGTGAGGGAAATGTTGCTCTGCAAACCGATTCAGTGAAGCCGTCGGTGCCCGTTGCTTTCATACTGGCGTAGAAAAAAACCGCTGACCATTTTAATGCTCTTCTCCGGTTTTACAATAATCTGTTCGGTATTTCTTATGCAGGCAAACAACATCAATTCCAAGCAATAATCTGTGCCAACTCTAATGGGGTTTTTGTGTGTCACTTCTCAAACTTGTTTCCATAGTGATTATATATGAACAAGTGGAGGCGGTGCTTGAAGAACTCTACCCCTCGCTTGTCTAGAATATTGTAAATTGTCTAGAACCATCTAGAATATACATAAAGGGAATCTCTGAAAAATTAAATGTATGGTGGCATCTGCTGGGGCCATGTTATTGTAGCAAGATTAACTGTAACAGTTAGCAGTATCCCAGCTAAATTATATAAATGCCACTCCACTGCCGACCCATCCTAATGCTCCCAAGTTTTGTCCACCCATGCCGGGTAGAAAATATTGAGGATGCTTCTTGTATTTGCAGTTTAGCCACACAACAATAATGGGAGGCCTTTTTAAATGAATGATACCAGTTTGCGTGGACAGATAAACCTCTGATTGTAAAACAAACAGGATGGGCTGAAGGAAGAACCTGAACCCAGGTTCAGGCTGGCACAGTTAGACTGCTCATTAAAAATTACTTTGGGTTTAAATGGAAGAAGCACTACTATTGAATATTTGGTTTTATTAAGGATCCTTATTTTAAGGTGCTTGAACATTTATCAAGAAAGCTGTAGAATATATATACTTTCTCTTTAAATATTGCAATTACGTCTTAGTACATTTGCAACTCTGAGTGGAAAAGGTTTCTTAGCATGTGGGAATCAGGAAGGTAAGCCATCATGTTCCACAGACTTTAAATGCCTTTAAAAAAAAAAAAAAGTCAACAAAAGTACCCCCAAACAAGCAAACCATTTGTCATTTCATACACAAATACCTAGTTTATCTTTTCCTGTAAAGGAATTAGTGCCATTGCAGATTACCTGTGTATCCAAACCACTTTGAAAGTTTGGGTTTCACAAATGTAGTTTTTAACTAACAAGGGTTTCCTATCTTTCTTTAAGGATGGTTATAGCAGGAACTGTTCCCATTGCTCTAATCTGCTGCAAATCTTGTTTTATTCCACTTGACCAAACTTCATCCCATTTAAAAACAAAAAAAATCCCAAATAACAAACAAACAAATACCCCCAAACAAAAAAGCACCAACCTGATGAAATTTTTTTGACTATTAACTTCAGTCAAGGGACACTTTAAAAATAGATTTTGTTGTTTGCTGTCTGCGATAACGGCATCTGGGAGTCTCTCCATCAGATGCCAAGGTTTCTTACTGCAGACATCAGGCAACTGCAGAGCCAAACAGCACTCCAGAGCTCCTGGTTGCCGGCCTTTGTAGAGGAGCTTGGCACTTCCACGTCTCTGAGGATTCTGTTCATCTGTGATTTACCCGATGTTTGAATCTAGAGAAAAGTCTGTGGGCGTGTTGGTACCTCCTGTAGTGTGGTGGCAGAGTTGGACACATCTGAGTAGCTGGCGGTGTTACTTGCTCTGGCTCTGTAGAATTCAGGTAGTCCCCACCAGGTGGGCTCTGGTCAGATGCTCTCTACTTGCCTTCAGTGGTGTGTGACGGGAACTGTGAAATTACAGTTTAAGAAACAAGCAATCAGCTCCCATGTTAAAGGAATTCATATGGGTGTTCCACAACAAGGGATATGAGGAAAGTGTTTCCTCCAGTGAAAATAATTGACTTGTTTCACCAAATGAAAAGAGAAAAGATACTGTGTTTCATCTACTTTGGATAAGCAAAGGGTTGGAAACACTGAATTGGTCCTCTCTTTTTGTGAAACAAGATAGCAGAAGTCCAGGATTGCTGTCCGAGCAATGACCCTAACCAAACTAGGGGGAAAACTAGGCTGAACGAGGCTTTGAGCAACCTGGTCTAGTGGAAAGTGTCCCTGCCCATGGCAGGGGGGCTGGGAACTGGATGGTCTTTAAGGGCCCTTCCAACTCAAACCATTCTGTGATTCTATGAAAAAAATTTGGCGTTCTGTACTCTTTAAAACCTGTGTACCTGAACACGGTGTTTGAGAAACCTCTCTTTGGTTTTAGTAGAGGAAACAGACATTTCTTTTGTCATCTCATAGCTAATTTGTGTCTCGTCAGACCGGTGGTAGTCATGCTCTGCCTTGGGATTATTTGTGTTCTGAACATGAAGCAGCCTAGTGAGAGCTATCGAAAGGTCACATTTTTTCACTGACAAAAATCTTGGATTGACACTGGGATTTGTTATGCCCCCCCTCCCTGGCTCTAAATCTTATTAAGCTTTCTAGAGCAGTCTCAACTGAAAACTTGCCCCTCAAGGACCAGGTTCATATTGTTATCAGGCAGAAGAGATAACCACAAAGATACCAAACAATATGTCTGTGCTACTAAAGATAGGATCCAGGGCCACATTCGTATGTGCACTCAACATACTTCAGTAGATGTCTCCCCAGAAGACAATTTGGGTGAATCATGAGCTTTTTAGTGAGAGTGAACATAATCATGCATTTGTTAACAGGGGTAACAGATGGACTAGCTGGTTTAGCAGCTGGGTTTCCAGTCATTATTCATGCAGATTGAAGTGAAGAATGATGTATCTAAAGAAAGCAGTAGGAGCTGACACCTCCTCAAACTGAGCTCCAGTTGAGTGTTCCCTCCTCATCAATATTCTGGCAAAGGCGATGTCACAGCTTGCATTAGGAAATTTCAGAAATCTCCTTTCAGAAATCTCATGCCATGATTTGAATTTACCGTGACACCGTCATGTAATTCCCGGGAAACCTGGGAGATCCCAAATTCCTCTCCTGCATTTGCAAGTCTGATGCTGGAGTATGTACTGTGTATTATTTGATTGCCACAGCTAGCGGGGCAAAGGAAGTCATTGTAAACAGAGTTTACTCACAGTAGGTCGCGTTAAGGATCAAGATGGTTTGTTAGGGTGTTGCTAGCAAGAAGTAATGTTTTTCAGTTCATTATTCCCAAAGGATCCTGCCTAAACAAAAGCGTGCTTCCTCAGGTGTAGGAGTGGATAGGAAAGATTCTGGAAAATCTCCAGGGGAGAGAGAGAAAGTCCAAATTCCAGGA
This sequence comes from Eurypyga helias, assembly GCF_000690775.1. Lineage (NCBI taxonomy): Eukaryota > Metazoa > Chordata > Aves > Eurypygiformes > Eurypygidae > Eurypyga > Eurypyga helias. The sequence goes on from NW_010259691.1 coordinate 3,276, forward strand.
GTCCCATGCTTGTTACTTAAATACGGTCACAGGGTTTCAGTAATGCTAACTTATGTTCTTCGTCATTCCACTGAAATTATAATCTAAACAAACCAAATAATGAAGATTTATAACAGTCGGTGTTTTTAATGCACTGAGAAAGCTCGCTTCGTGTTCTTAGTGTGATTTGACATCCACGCCACGATGACTTTAGTACGCTAGGCTGCTAGGCTTGCTTTGTCAGCCTTTTTTAAAGTTATTTTACAACTTCGTGTTGCTTTGACAGATATTTCTACTCCGTGTAACTGTAATCAAACTTGTGTTGTGAAATCTCAATGATATCCTCGTTGAGTAAATGAAAAGTACATCCAGACATAGAATTTCATTTCCCAGTCAAAGTTTTGTCCCACTGAATAGTTGTGTGCTAGGCCAATAAGGAACATTTTCAAAAATGCTTCAAAAACTTAGGAGCCAAGCCCTACAGGAGGCAGTGGGATTTAAGCTGCTGTAGGTCGTGTCCCACATGCTCAGTCTATCCAGGATATTCAGGCTTGCACAGAGGATACAGGGTGGACAGGACCTTTTGCTGACCAGCTGACTCACCCCTCTGAAATGTGTGCATGGCGGGTTGTGGCTCGTGCTCCCTCATTGCTTTGGGCACAAGTCTCCAAGGAGTGTTCCTACTTCACTTTTGCATAGTTTTGTTTCTTAAGTTATCTCATTCCCAGTAGGATTTTATTTTTCTTAATGCTATTCATTTGTGAAACTGTTTAAGATTACTTTACTTGTTGCTTTTTAAAGAAACAGCTAAATTGTGTGAATTCCATATTGCAGGTTATTCATCCATTAATTCATTTCCTCTTAGTGTTTGGAGTTTAAATTCAGACTCGTAGTGACCATAGTACCTTCAGAGGTCTGAAGTTATCTGTTATGTATGTCTTGTTCTGGAATCATGAATTTCTCTATTGAATTTTTAAGAAAGATGTTTTTATAGAGTGGGAAAATTCTTGTAACCTGTTGCTGAAAGGAAGTGGCAGAAATGTTCTGGGGCCTCAGAGGAACCTGGGATCCTCCACTGTGTCTCAGAGGGTCAAAAATCTAAAGAACTAGGGGAAGTTAAATACTTCCTATTTTTATAATAGATACATATCATTTCGTCCAGTAGCCTTTGAACTCATGAAAACTTTCCCATTTACTTCAGTCAGTATTACACTGGACTTCTAATAAAAAAAAAAAATGTTAATTTTAGGAAATGAGTAGTGCCTTTCTTAGAAAAAGTATGTAAGTTACTGTTAATTCTTTAAATGAATATAAAGTAAGAAAACTATCATATGGGATCACTTATGGTGGTCCTGGGATTTTAGTAACTATTCTGGTAATAAGAATAATGTTGTCACAATAAAATCCCAACCCAAATACTTGAACAGAAATACACTTTTCCTTCTGTGATTTTCTTAGCCGTTCAGTCCTCTGCATGCTATAAAACCTGATAGTCATAGTTTTAGGTCTTGAATGTTCTCCTTGATTAAGAAATTAGATTCTTTCTTGCAGTATTTAAGGCTTGCAGTCATGCCCAGGACAGAGTGTCAGCTTAGCTGTGTTCTCTCTTGTGTTAAGACTCCCACTGTGACCACAGCCATGTAATTTTAGCACTAAAATGGAACAGATGATATTTATTAGAGACTTGCTGTTGACTTTTATTGGACTGTGAGCTCTTTCTGCACTTCAGTTTTCTCCTCTGTGAAGGGGGTTGTATGATAGTATTTGCCTTGGAGGTTATGTGTGGGCCTATGTTCGAAAAAAGTGGAGCTCAGTAATGGTAGGGGGCTTAGAAATCTTGGGTAGAAGTTACAGACATACTGTCAGGGTAGAGTTTGTCCCTTCTATTACAAACGTAAAGAAAGCCGGAGAGATTAAGCAGGTGGCAGCTGCTGATAACATCCTGAGAGAGTCCTGTGCTTACACTTATTTTTGAAGTCAACTGGAAGACTCCTGCACTACCATGAAATAGTGCATGTCATAAATTTGTCAGTCTGCAAAGAGCACTTTTCACAGTTCTGAGAGAAAGGTAAATTTGAGCCTATGCATTCTTTTGAAGAAAAGATTTTTCCTTCTGATACTGGTTAACCATCTATTTAGGTTATTTATTCTCATGGTTATTCAATTTGGAATCCACTAATGATACTTGAAGCTTTTAATTGCTGAGCTGATTTCAGTCCTTCAGTTTTTGGCACAGCCATTACAGGCAGACCTATACTCTGTAGGTTATTTTGAGTACCTTTCCTCATTGATAAAAAAGGTTGCGTGTTCTTCGGAGGAGGAGCTAATGCACGTCACCGGGCCAAGATGGAAACACCACAACGGCCAGCAGTTCTTGGATTTTACAGGGCTACATTCACAGGACCAGAGTTTGTGGTAAAAAAATAAGCACCTCTAGCATATGTTGTGGACGTGCTTACTTTGAGAGGTGCCGTGTGTCCTGACTGACAAGACCAAGTCATACGACTTTGTCCTTCCCCATCCCGGTTGCACGGTCAGACGTCAGAGCAAGCACGCTGTGCTACAGCGCCGGGAGTTAGGCGGGCCCGTCTCAGGTTAGGGACACCCAGCGTGGCTGGGTTTTGTCAACTGATTCAGCACGGCACAGAAAGCTTTGGTCTGAATGCCTTACAGGCCTTTATTGTCAGAATATTTAGAACACGTACATCCCTAAACAGCGAGAGTATGACATCATGGAAATGACTTCATTGTTCTTTAACAGAAGCTCTTTCTGTCCATATCCAGCCTCGTGTGTTAACTGGAGTCGCAGCGTGGCTGGGTTTTGTCAACTGATTCAGCACGGCACAGAAAGCTTTGGTCTGAATGCCTTACAGGCCTTTATTGTCAGAATATTTAGAACACGTACATCCCTAAACAGCGAGAGTATGACATCATGGAAATGACTTCATTGTTCTTTAACAGAAGCTCTTTCTGTCCATATCCAGCCTCGTGTGTTAACTGGAGTCGCTTCCTCCTTCCCTAGCAAAGCATTTTAACCTTCAAAACAGTATTTTGCACTTTACAGAGCTTGTTACAATATGTAAATGTTAATAACGATAAATACTTTGTCATTAATAAAATGAGCTTTGTAGTGAGAAGTATTGCCTCAAGGTTAATCTTAATTTCTACAAATGAAAAGTTTTCTACCGAGCTTTACTTTTTGTAAGAAAATTGAGTCTATAGATTCTGCAGATAACTGGAGCTCAGATTCCCTGAGGTCTGTTTCTGTCACTGATACTGGCTTATTAGGAAATTATAGATGAGTAGTTTCAGCTTTGTGCAGTTGTTTCACCAGTCTGTAAAACGGAAATTATAATCTCCTGTCTTTGAAGCGCCTCCTGGATTGTGTGATGGCTTTAGTCAGGACAGAGTCTCGCCAGCTGTAAACTGTTTAAGGCTGGGTCTGATTGCTTTATGTGCTGGAATTCAGCCTAAAAAACAGGCAGTTCTGGGTGGGAAGCTGAGATTCCACCTGGCTGAAAGTTTAAAAATATTAGTCATGATAAACATTGTGACTTATGCAACCATTTGTTTGTTTGTTTTGTTAACCCTTCTGAGATGTTTTGGATGAAAAATGTAAATATTCCAAGGCTGTTGTTATGATTGGGTCTGGAATGTGTGCCCTTGAAGCTGGAGCTGCCAGCTGAGCTGCTGAGGAACTGTCTTGTAGCTGTTCTGCTCCGTTGTTCGTGGTTTCTCTTCAGTGTTATGAAGCCTCTGTAGGCCAGTCCTTAGTCCTAGTCGTTTGTGCTTTAACCCATCTCAGAATGCTATTATATATTATTTTGTATGCTAATTGAATACTGCCAGATGAGACAAAAATGAACATATGAGATAGTAAGGCATTTATTCTTTTCCTCTCAGGCTGCACCCAGGAACAGCTGCCCACGTTTTCCTGGGGTCCACTGAGGCAAGCAAGCATGGACATCCACTGATGCAAGCCCAGACAGGATGCAGGTGATCACGGTATTTTAGCCAGCAGTAACTGTGGCATTGCTCGAGCTAATCCAGGGCGTGCACTTCAACACACTGTGTCACAGCGGTTGGCAGTGGCCAGAAACCTTTGTTTACACAGCAAGAGACAGAAGTGAGAGATCACATTGAATTATGGAAATATATTGACTCATTTATTTCATGCATGTATTGAAAGTGATTAGATTATAATTTACTGGCATTTTTTTTTGCAATAAATAAGTTAAGAAAACATATGTACCTCTATGCAAAGTAGTTTTATCGTGTGCTAGCTACTTTAATTTAAGAGCTGGTAATAATTGTTTCTGTGTCTTAAGGATTTGTTTATTTGCTGTCATACTCAACATTTATTTGTAGCTCATTCTTCTGATGAGTTTCAAACTAGCAAAGTCAGGAAAATCCTGACTTCTAAGGAGGCAGATACTATAGTATTTGATAACCATCCAGTTACTGTTATTTTTATTTTGCTTGCTCTTTTGTCCTCTGTAACTTGTATGACCATTTCTAAATATATTCTGATACACCCTTTCCCATGGGTTATGAGACTACAAGATTTTGTATGACATTATCCCCTTTATATCAGCAACCACTGGTTTAATTTATGTGTTAATACAAGTAAAGACTTGAACAATGACAAGATACTTGGAGTTGCAGGACTTTATTTGGATGTGTATCTTAAGCTCAAAGGTTTTTTTTCCACATTTCTGTTCAAGAAAGTGGAGTATCATAAAGATAATTTTACAGTATATTACACAGAAGGAATTCTCTGTTTTCCTTTACCGTTATTCATTTTTTTTACTAACATTAAGCTCTTCTGGAAATACAACTTTGTCCCCCCAGGAGCACATGCTTTTTCTGAAATCCTGTCGAAATTGTGTTTGTTAATTCACATCACATCAGAATTGTCTTTGCTAATCTCCTGGTCAAACAATCTGTGTATCTTTCTGCAGAAGGAAAGACAGAGAAGTGAGAACCGTAAAGGACTGCTGCCTCAGAGCTGCTGTTGCCATAGAGCTGCTAACGAGGAAAAAACCTGCAGCATGGATTTCTGCTGCTGCTGAAGGTAAGATGAGGGCACAGCAAAGACTGTAGGAGGGGGAAGGGAGGGAGAAGAGGAAGAAAGTCTGCGTCCTTGCTGTCTAAAAAAGGAAATTCAGTTTCACTGTTCATGAGCAGAACTGGTGGTGCAGAAGAACAAAGCTATCTCAGTTGTTTCGGGTAGCAAGTGATGAGCAAGCGAGCCCACTCCTATGCTTTCAGGAGGAAATACTGCAAAGAAAGGAGGGAGAAGAAGAGTGACCTTATCGTTTAGAAAATACTCACTGCTGCTTCAAGATAGCTGCTTTCTGATACTACTTTGTCATTAATATTGTTCCCCTGGGTACAGACAGCTGTGAAAAAACTCAGTAGGTAGATAAGCAAGAAGAAAAAGCGGTGCTAAAAAAAATCAGCATAATCTTGAGCTGATAAATTCTGTCTGTATGTATTAAAATATGTCAGTTGTTACATTCAGCTATGCAGTGCTGGGAAACCTTTCACAATGCAAGTGAAATTATGGTTTTTTTGTGGTAAGACTCTTACGATAAATTGATCTGCTATCAACCTTTTATCAGTGATCCTTCATCTTCTTTAAGTAGATGTCTTGTGTGTGAAAATGTATAATAAATAACTGAAAAGTAAGTATTAGATACTCAAGAACACTGACTGCAGAACTGACATCAGATATGCTTTCTGTGGAATCTTTTTAACGGGGTGAGCTCTGTACATTAAGACTCTTCATGATCATTGCAGAATTATATGCAAAACACTCCTCTGAAACCTGCTGGGTTTACATCTGTTTAGCATGTTACATATTGCAGCTTTTCACTATCCTTCAATTGCACCTTCTCAGCCTTTTGGCTCTTTCTGAGTCAACTGAACCCACACGCCCTGCACAGCAAACCCAGCACAACTGCATGTTTGCATAGCGGGGCCTTGAAGAGAATGAGACAACCTTTAGAAGCAGTGATAACGCTGTCTTAGCTATGTTGATAGTGGTATGCTGATATTGCTTAACCATCTGCTTGCTGTGTTATTGAGTGCGCTTGGATAGAACAGCCCTTCCTCACTCTTTCTTGTTTTGCACTTTATGACCATTTGTCAAATGGTGTTTGACTATTTCTCCTGGGGTCTCTGTGAAGATTGGGTCAGAGTGAATTTCTCGTGCAGCAGCCTTCTAGCTTGATCAAGAACCAGCAATTCAGGCTGTAAATAAATGAAAGTGTATTAGGGATTCAGATTTTTTGGTAGCATTACAGTCTTTTGCTGTGAAATTCTTATTCTTTGAGATTATAGCACTTAGCTCATACATGCCATTTCCTAGTCAGGAATGGCACTGGGCAAGGCATATTGATCATTAATACACCAGTTGCCATTTCAAAGGTATGCCATGAGGAATTGGATATATAAGTGTGTTTTTACTAGTCTGACTCATTTTGTGATTCAGACTCATTTGGTCAGACTCATTACCTGCAGACAGTTTTTCTGTGGGGTTCAGAACCGTTCTTTTTATTTACTATAGTGTCCAGTGCAGTCAGTGGTTGCTGACATCCTGGTAAGATTCCGTGGGTACCTTAAACCAGCACAAAAAGATCAAGTCTTAATCCATGACAGAGGCAGTGCCTGGCAATGGAAAAGATGGTGATTTAGTTCAATGCCAACAAGGGGTTTAGTCATCATCTGCTCTGAACCATTGTTAATATCTTGCTGGAGTGAATGATTGTGTTAGCACTGAGTTCCACAGAGCATTAAGTGATGCATTTCAGGAGAGTTCACTCAACTTGTGGATCAAACCAGTTTGGCTTCCTCAGAGATGCGAGGTAATTATTCAAATGAGTATGACTCTCTATAATAAACACCTCTGCCTAGAGCAACTGTTCAGGAAGAAATGGATGGGCCCTATGCAGAGTAGAATTCAGTTGCCTTAGATAAATATTTAGTGGAAGGTTAGTTTTGCATGCTTAGATCAATTTAATGTAGTTCTTTGTTGACAAAACGTGGTAGCCAGAAGCAGTGTTGCCCATTGACAGGTTATTCTCCTAAGTTTGCAAATGTTGTATGTGTTCATTGGTTTCAATTGATGGTGGCTATGCATTTACATAGGTATTATATGTGTAAATATGTAAATAAGTATACATATGTATTTACAACAAAAAGCAGGTTCAGTAGTGTTAATACAGAATTGTCTTGGCTGATAAGCTCTGTCCAGTGGAGCGCAGATGCGTTAAAACCTTCATATCGACGCTATTCCTACGCTCAACTGTCAGCTACAGCCAACAGATCTATCAACTTTAGTGGAAGTTTCAGAGGCATCTTGGTAGTTTTATGGTAGAAAAGTAACCTAATCTGAAGCTAAACAAAGCAGAGGGGTTGTTTGTAAACTACTAACCCGCTCATGCATTTGTACGGAACTCTGAAGAAAGAGGCGATCTTGTAGTTTATGCTTGGTTTTCCTGCTTCTTCCATCTGGCTTACATCGTGGGAGTGGGAAAAGGAATAGGGAAGTATGGCAAAACACTGCCCAGAACACTCTAATCTCTGTATTTGGGCCAGGAAAAAAAGCTATTAAACCACTAGTGCTGCTGTGGTTAATGCCAGGACCTACACCAATTCCCAAAACATCCCAAAATATAAGTGCTATTTTGAGGGTTAATGCTGCCCATAATTGCCTTTTCCTGCTTGCAAGGAGGTGTTGCACTGCTCGATGTCCATCTCAGCCTCTTCCAAGTAGTATCAATTTTCTACCCCATCAGCTTTGGCTGGGTTCTCTAAGGCCTGATTTTTAGAAATGCTGAGCACCTGCAATGCTATTTAAAGTTAATAGGAGCACAGCACAATTTAAAATCAGGTCTCTCTGCTCAAGCAAGAGGTTTTAGTTTAGCAGTCACAAGACTGCTTAAATGGGCAGTCTGAATTCTAGATACCTTCTGGAATTGATTCTTTTTTACAAAGCATATGGCCAACACTTGATTGATTCCTGGGAAGTTGAGGTATGTCCCATTATATCCCTTGATTTTCATTAATTTTGTGAGCATTACTGCTCTTTTAGTTAATACACAGCTAGTAGAACAGCTGGCACATACAAATGAAGAGATTTCATCTAGAATAGATTTCCTTCTCTGTGATATTTTATGGCATTAATCTTTTCTCTGTTGGTTTGAATGGCAAGGAATTAACTTCTGCTGACATGCTTAAGGGTTAGAGTAAGAAATAAAACAATGTTCCTTTAGTGTTTAAATTTCTTTACATGTGTCTGGCGGCTTTTTCAAGGTACTGAACTGTAGTGTTTTGGGCACATAGGTCGAAGTATTTTTTAAACATGCTATAGGTCCCGCTGTTGCGTTGCTGAGCATTATATTCCCCCCTGAAATCTATAATCCTCCATTCTTGTCTACCCCAACTGTTTCAAGTTTTTATAGGAATCTAAGTTTCAGTTAAAAATCTATCCTCTCTGGATAAAAGGTGCTTCCTCATTCATTCCCTGCCTTAATCAGTTTTGTTTGTTCACTCCCTTGCTTTTTGCTCAATTATTTTTTTGTTCCAAGCCAAGCAGTCTGTTTGGGTTCCTGTGATAAGTACATCCAGTGGAAGATGGACAGTCATCCACTGAATTCATACAGTGAATTCTCATGAAAGATATTTTGGGTTCAGGCTCCTAAGTTTTAAAACAAATATACTTACTTGGCATGACTCTGGGTTCTGTGGGAAATGTTGATTCTCTGAACGGCAACAGCAAGGTAAGTAGTTTGCTGTGTGAAGCCGGTAGCTCACTGCCTGATCTTCAACTCCTAGATCAGCACTATCGGCATTTATGGCAGAAGATAAAAGAATTGCTGTGAGGTTTATAATCCCTGTTACTCCATACTGATAGGAGTTACTCCTTTGGATCTTACGTCTGGGTTTTCACTGAGCAGCAGATTGAAACCAGTTCAGAAACAGCAATAATGCCAGTATTCATTGTAGCAAGATGCTTTACCCAATTAGGAAAAAAATCACTCCTCCTTCTTTAAAGCAGCTTTCCTCTTACTTTAGAAAATGGTAAAAAACATTGTGTTATTAGTTACATTTTACCAAACGAACTTCACTTAAAGCTTAATTAAAACTGTGGAAGCTGAATTATACTAATGTAGTCTTGTAAACACAGCAGAATTAGGAGTTGCGTGTGAGTAGCTGGTCACAGGACTAAAATTATCAACCCCCATTGTTTTCTTAAGAATATTTGAGGAATTTGTACACTGGATTGGGTACAGCTCTGTCCATATGACAATGGCCACACAGCGTTGTCATTTCTAGTTCTGTAGCCACTTAGACCTATTTTATCCTCAGTACTGATACTCCTAAATTGGGAGCAATTATCTTGCTGGCTGAGAGACCTGAGAAAACAAGGAAAGAAATGGGTTCATACATTTTATCAAATGCCAGTGTTTATCATCAATTCTCCCCTTTTTCTGTTGTCAGATGCCAGCACATCTCTCTCCCATGGCTAGTTACGCTATGTGAACGTAGCATTAGTGGATTATTGGAATTGCTGAGTGTGATTATGTCATGTCTGCATTATAGCAAAAATCTGATAGGCCATCCATAGTAAAGCTGAGGAATTTCTCATATGTCAGTTAAAATACATGTTATGTCTCATTGTCACAGACAGAATGAACCTCAAGGGAGAGTAGATTAACTCCAGACAGCTGCAGAATGGCCATCAGGTGGCTCTCTATCTCAGCGGTATCGTGAACAGAGGTTTAATTCAGACATATTTTCATACCCCAGACCCCTAGTGCCGATTATCCGTATCAGTAAGAATGCTATTTTTCTGCTGCAGGACTAGCTATTATTTTTTATATTCGTGAAATTACACTTAGAGTGTTATTTATACACATTGCTCATAATAAGTAACTGGTAAACTTTTAATGCTCTATTAATAGAGCTTAATATAGAAACCAGATTGCACAAATGTGGTGTTTTCATCTACAATATTACTAACCCAGAAGAAACGCTGAATATAAAGCCTACTAAACCTTTCCTGGCAATCATAAACCCCTAATTTGGAGATCACAAAAACCCCGTAGGAAAAAATCTGCCACCTGCTGCCCAAGGAGAAAAGTACTTGCTAAGCACCGCGGTGCAGCAGATAAGAGTGCTCCAGCACGATTCCAAGGGCAGGAGAAACTGGTAGTTTTGCAGAGCTCTTCAGCACCAGATCTGAAACAGGCCTGGTCAGTAGATTTCTGACAGCATATTTTTCTATCAGGAGTGCTGATCAGTTATAATTAAAACTTGCTGTGGGAACATGTCAATGAGAAATTGAAATGTTCCGTTCCAAAAATATCAGAACATACTGTTTCAAAATTTTTAGACTAGAACACTGATTTTTATTCCAGAATGCTTTCTTTAAAGTAATTATTTTTGTACATTATAAAAACAAAAAGTTGAAGTTGTCGTCTTTGTATTAAACTTTAATGAAACCTCAGATCATCACTATAGCACGTGGTAAATTCAAGGCAGTCAAGAATCTAGGAGTCTTGTCTTTTATTGCCCTGCTGTGCCTCACTGCTTGCAGTCATGTACCTATGCTCTGTAGGGAGAATGTGTCAGGGGTGTGACTGCCTTGTCATTCAGATGAGGGAGATCGCAGATGGGAAGAAAACTTTGTTTTTCTCATCTCTGCATCTTTATTCCTTTTATTGTAATTTTGCATGAATTCCTTAAATTGCTACAGTAACTTAAAGAATAACTGTTTTGAGCTTAAACTCCTTTTAATAATACAGCATACATGGAGAATTCCCAGATATAGCCAGAATCATCCTAGTCAGTAGTCAGAAAAAAGAAAAGAAGCAAACAACTAAAGATCACTCTCAAGGCTTTCTTGTGCCGAGCTTTGTAATTTCAGTGCTTGTCATGTGCTAAAAAGAAAAGATAGGTTTTGCGTGTTATCCTGCAGGGAAAGGAATGAAAGCAAAAAATGCAGGGTTTGATTAGTGATAGATCCAGGAGTTACTACTTTTATATCTTTCATTAAAATGGGGCTCCGGCTAAATTGTATGACTTTTTAAGATTGGTAACTTTGCTTCCAGAAAGGAAGTGCAGTGGATCTGATTATGTATCACCAGTCATGACAGATCATTATCTATCTGTCTGTCTATCTAATAGATGCCTACATGTCAGCCAATTACACTGTGATAAAAACCTGTCCAGGTGCACATAGGCTGAATTTGCACTGATGAGGACATTTTTTAATTTTGGACTCAATGACTTTTAAAATATCACTTTAATGTAGGTTTTAATGCAATTAGGAAAAAAAAACCACATAGAAAAATAAATTGCACATGCAAAATCATAGTCATTCTCCCTCAACATGGGTTATCAGCAGGACTGAGTTCTTTTGTCCACAGGATGGTCTTTTGCCATGGGAGCTGGGGAAGTGGCTGAATGCAGAAGGGTGTTCACATCTGCAGGAACCAGGCCCTGGAGAGGGGAAGTGTGCCTATGCTGTCAGGGAATGTTCAGAGTCAGGAGGTTCAGTTCTGTGATGTGGGGGGGAACTGTCCTGTCATGACTGGAGACATCTTCCCGCACAAGTCTCTTGCTTGTTATTTTTGCTCCCACCTCCCCTCTCCAGTTCCTGTCCTTTTTTACTCCTGTGCCATGTCACTCCTCCATCCCATTCACCTTGTTTCCATTTTTGCTGGGTTTTCCTCTTCTTTTCCCCCTGTCTATAGTGTTCCACCCTGCCTCTGTCCTTTCCACTTCCGTGTCTTCTGACCTTCCCTTCTAGCTAGCTTCTCTTTCAAGATCCTCCTGGACCTTTTGTGCCAAGACCGCCTAATCCTGTTGATCCGTTTCACATTCTCTAAGTCTTCACCTACCTCCTTCTTCCTCGCCCGCAAGGTGATGGCAATAGAAGCATGGTACACAAAAGAGGACACGTTCCCAGCTGTTGAGTATATAGTCTTGGTGCCACAGCAATCCCAGCACTTGGGATGAACAATCTAGAGAACATCCTTTCTGTCTCCGCAGCTCTGCTGGAGGATACTTACACTGTGGCTTCAAACTGTGGTCTTTTACAGCACGATCGATGAAGTGTCACTATCTGTAGCACCTTTCGCTTTCAGTAACTTTTTACGGGATTGGGTAGTCGTTCAAGATGGTGAACTGACCTGACATTAGAGTATTTATTTATTGCTGGGTGTTTTTTTCCAGCTGAATGAGTTACTGGATCCATGCAAAGGGAAAACATATTTCAATTTGCCAGAAATATTTGGTGCTTTTTAGCTAATATGTCCCACCAAAAAGTCAACCTTTGGTAGATACGCTGAATAAAAAATTCGGTCCAGTCTGTAATGTAAGAACAAACTAATAATGAAATAAGGCAGCCAAATTTTAGGTAACTCAAGCATTTGCAGTTTTGTCATCTGATCAGTAAAATTTGTGAACCTCTGCCACATGAAAATCTGTCAATCATAGTGCCTCTACCGGGTTGTTAATGTAATACGCACAGGGAATAATAAAGCTGCTTTATTTAGGATTCTCTTGGCTGTCCCTGTTATCGCATTCAGCAGAACAGCCTGCTAGGGGTTGACTGGTGGTAATAATAATTTCTTTAAAGAAATCGACAAGTGAAACAGGTTCTTTTATTTTATTTTGTTATTTAAAATATTCACTCCAGTGAATTAGAGAAATACTATTTCAGTTATCTAAGAAAGGCATCCGTGCTCTATATTGGTTTGCTTTTCTCTTACCCGCGTTTGGTTGCAATTCTTCATGTACTCTGCAAAATTCTTTGTGCCATTGTTTTAAACACCATACAGAGAGATTTGAGGCAATGATTTACTTTGTGCTTATAGCAACTTGAGGCAGATAAGATACAATTTTAATTTCTGCGGGAGAAGGCTTGCCGGGCTCCTTTACTGGACTTGTTCGGAATCACTGGTGCCATTGCTTGATTACATCTTTGCAAATATATGCAAATACAGAGCACTGCCATATGGTCTCAGGTCCACAGAAGTGCTGGTGGCCTCCTTGAATATCTTAGCTAACAGAATGGGAGCTTTTGCCTCTTCGTATTTTATACATTTCAAAAGGCAGTACTTTTCTCATTTTTCTATGTATAATTTCTGAAAAGGATACTACAGTGTTGGAATTACAGTAAAGCATCTGAGAGATCAAGGTCTTTCTCTATGTTTTGGGGAGATGTTGAGTTTTCTGTTGCTGGATTGATGTTTTCTACTGCAGAAGGCAAAAGATCCTCATTTGTGAATTCTCTGGGAAGGTCCATAATTCGTTTCCATGGTCTTCCAGGACATCTGGGAGCAGGAGATTCTGCATGATCTGGCAACCCATTAAATAAAGAAATATCAGGAAGAACTAGTGGTTCTACAGGTGTAGTGGTTTCCTTTCTCACAACCCCAGGTTTAACTAGCTCTGACGCTGTTTCAGCACTGGATGATGAAAGGGTTTCGTTTTGATTAAAACCCCTCTCACTGGACTCCTCAGAAGATCTGAGCTTTGGATCTTTGTGTTTACCATTTTTACTGTGTTTTTTATGCCCACACCCATCGCCAGTTCTGTGCCTACAACTATTTTCATGCCTATGCCTTCTTTCAGACTCATGATCTTTTTTATGTCCATGCCTGTGTTTATGCCCATGTTTATGCCTGTGTTTATGCTCAGATTCACCTTCACCTTCTGGTTCCTGTCCACCATCTTTTCCTGGTTCTTTGCTAGGTCTTTGCTCATCTTCATTTGTATCAGAGCACAAAACTTCATTTGGCTGGGCTAGCGCAGCAAAGCTTCGGAAAGGTGTGAATCCAGGAGGCCGCCTTAGAAGTACAGCCTAAAAAACATTGCAATAATAGGCATACTATGTGAACAAGAACAATAGCTTCAGATCTGGGAAGTTCAGAAGGTGGCTCATTGCAGTACATGAGTCATTTAGCACAAATATGTTATCAAATTTTTAAAGTAAACTAAATAATGATCTTTTTTATCGGTGATAGGCATGGAAATGTAAACATCCTCTCAAATAACACTGGAGTATGTTAGCAGTTATATGTTAAAAGAACAACTACATCACTGAAATTCTGCCAGTTTGACATGGTAATGATACTACAGAGAGGAAAACATGTACTAGTTTCCATTTATGAACAATACAGTTGAGTTCTAGAACTAAATGTCTTTGCACTTGTTAGAGTATAAATCTGATGTATAAAACCAATTCATGCTGAAGGCTAACACATCTCTGGGTAGTCTCAATTCCAGAATATACAAAACATCTGCATTATTTTTTATAGGAAATGTAACCATTTATTTTCTAGATTTGACATATGAATTTCATAAGACTGCTTAGAAATAACACATATAGGTTAAAGCTGATGATATAAGAGATGCAGTTGTTACTGTGCAATCTCTGTTTCCCCATCGCTGTTCAACTGGAAGACAGACTGAATGCACGGGTTTCATTTCTGATCCACCAAAGTGTCTGATCATTATCTCTCTGCAAATCAGAGTTTTTTGGGGCAGAGCTAAATTTGCAAGTTGATGTGAATACAATATCGTAGTGAAAACAGTGGAGAGACATTTATTAGTTGACACATAACGAATTAATAGGTAGTTATAAAGGTGCTGAGCACGGTGAAGTTACTGATTATGAATGCAGGTCAATCAATCTCACTTTATTCAGCCTATCTTTTCTTCTTCACTGGGGACCGTGGGAGTCCCTGCATTTATTGAAAAACCTGCAATCATCAGAACTAAAAAAGTTCTGATAAAAAAGACGTATAATCCATTCTGAAATTTTCAAACAGGCCCATGTTCAGGGCTGGGCAGGAGGGGAACTGAAAGATCTTCCTGCAGAGATTGACAGCTCGTGGCAGGATATATGCTACTCTACTAAATATGAAAAGATTCACAGATGCTTTTGATATCTGAGGGGTATAGTTATTGCATTGTCAAGTACATTTTTGTCTCAATTTTTAAACCTAGTATGAACAGTAATTCAAATGAGCTGACGTGGCTGGATACTTCAGAGCTTAACTGATAATGCAAAGGAGTAGTCAACAGGCAGAATGTTCTCTCTGTCCTGTTGCCTTTGTATTTCTGTAATCGCTGTGTTGGCCACTGTCTCGCCTTGTGGTCAAACTGATTTTGATGTAACAAGTTGCTGAGGTTAGAGGGTGAGAGGGAGGAGTGTGGCATTACTGAGGTTGTTAAAAGAACTATGTGTTCCTTTAGTTTTGGTACAAAATATGGGACCATTTGGAAGGGATAAAGAATGTAATGACTGCACTTGTTCTATGCTCTACTTATGATGATGGGTAATGAAGAGACATCATACCATTGACCGTTCTTTAGAGCAGTTAACCTGGGGAAAGGTTTTATTCTCCTGTAGGGTCACGTGAATTTGTGCTTCACATGGCAGTGGTGCCTGTTGACAAAAAAAAAAATTCAACACGTTAAGGCAACAAAATACTAGACACAAAGGAAGAGAGGTGTGCATGAAAAAAAAAAAAATTTTTTTTAAATAAACTGCTAAATACAAATACACTTGAAGCTTTCACCCAAATATCTGAAATCCACCTTAGTGATGGAGACTTCTGTATTGGGACATATCACTGCTTAGCTTTTTGAAGTTATAGTATGCTTCTGTGAACACTTTAATTCAGGTTTTGATTGGAGACTGGATCTTGAAGACCTGTTGGTGGGTGGTTTTCTTTTTTCTTTCATCTCCAGCACTTTCGGAGCACTAACTATTCAATCTCCATAATATTCCTAACTAATGTTGCTTGTTGATGGTATTTCTCCTACTAAAAAAAATTGGGAAACTGAGACAGAGAGAAAGGCGCTTTTTTTTTTTTTTTTCTCTTCAGTGCCTGCTGTACCAAAAAAATTTAAAATCTCACAGGTTAGCACTGTTCATATGGTGGGAAAAGAGAGGGGAAATAAAGCCTCTCTTTCCCAACCAGCTTCCTTGCCAATGGTTTCTGGCCCTATCAGCATGGCTTTGCAGTGTCTGGAACACATTTCCCCGATATCAGCAGCATGTGCTCTAGAAACGTGATTTGTTTGCACACCAATAACACTCCAGTCTCATGTTTTCCTTAGCTCCAAGTCCACAGTGTTGGGAATATTGCAGCTATTTCATTTCAGCCTCCTCCCCTCCTCTCTTTGAGTCATTATCATCAGAATAAAGTTCCTTTTGCTTTGCATCGAGCACTGATCTTGCAGTTGGAATGACTCAGTTTAAGCTCCATGTTTTACTGCCACTGTCACTGGCTTGGCTTACAAGTAGTGAAAGGTGATCTTGTTGAAACAAAAGTTTACTGAGAGAGGTAACAGACCTCAGGATGTGATTTTACTTAAGTGCTTACATATTTGCAAAGTGCAAATGAATTTGTCCATGAAGAACATTACAGTTGGCAACATCATCGTTACTTACACTGTCCAATATGGCTTCACAGTCTTCATTAAATTTTTCAAACTCTTTCTTTGAGCAGTTTGTCTTCCAGACTGAAAATGTTAAATGGTAATTTTGTCCTGCATCCACCTGTAAAATCAGCAAGGAGGCTTCCTGTGGTAAAGGCATTTTATGGAAAAGGGTTCACAGGAAAGATGTTTTTCTACAACCTTAGACTACTTAGAGTCTACAAGTCCTGACCACTTGAAGATCATATGTTAAGGACAGTATTCAAATATTTGGCAGAAAATCTATCTGCTTCTAATCAACTTACGTATTTACTCCAGTTCCCATTCTCAAAAATTCCAGCATTGAAATGAAAGGGAACAGGAAGGTCAGAATAATATCAGGCCCACAGTTTTGGCTTTGTTTTATTGGATGCCTGTACTAATTTCATTAATAACAACTGAAATCATTAGAGACACTGCTGTAGAGAGCCAACTATGATGTAAGAAAAGTGGAATGTGAGTAAAATTAAGTGTGTGACAAACAGGCTCAGTTGAAAACGAACATATTTGCCAAATGTATTAAGGAGAGAAACTGCATGGGTTCAAGAATGTGCCTGGTATGGGTTTTCTTAGTGTTTTTTACAGAACACAAGATAATATATCTTGTTTCAGAGACAGCAGGCAAAACATGAAATTCTGTCTCTTTTAAGTCTATTTTAAAAATGTATGAAGGCTAATATCAATCATGAAATGAAAAGTGAGAATGAAGAAAAAAGTTTGAAAGAAGAAAAAACGTCTAAAAGAAGAAAAAGCACAGCTATTATTAGTAAGGTAACGTGAGCTATTCAGAAAAACTGGTGTGCTTTTCGTGCCTTCTCCAGTGGTACCCTCATGCTTAGGAGAAGTTGTTGACAAAGTATTTTCTGAAAGACTCCACTGTCTTATTTACAATTCTGCACTAAACCTCTGTTTGGATATGTTGGGAGAGTAAACAAAGCGAATGTAACTGCTGGCTAGAATTATCCTCTTGATTCCTTGCTGCCTATTCAGTTGTGTTTATCTGTATGTCTTAAGTTATGCATGGATGTTCTCTTGTGAGTCTGGCTGCAGTATTATTAGCAGCAGAATCAGTATATAAATTAGCAGATTTCTAAGGGAAATTAGGAAGGCCCATTTCTTGGAGTTTAAACCTAATGTAGGGTGGACAGTGCTTAAAATAACTTAAGGAGTATTGGTGTGGTGGATCAAATGAGTAGTTTCTACTTTTCTACTTAAGACTAAGGTATGTTACAAAGGCTGTTAAGAAGTACAGAAATCAGATACCCTAAGTCAACCTTTCCCCATGCTTTTAAAATTATGTTGTTTTAAGAAAAATTAAAAAAAAAAATCAAGAGATGGGAGATTTTTAAAAAACTTCTAAAACAAGTGAAGATGGATAACACTTGTAAGAAAAATTGCATGGGTATTTCAGTTGCCACATGTATCAACACTTAGCAAAAAACATAATTACAAATACAAATTTTGGCTAACATTCAGCTCAGACCAATAACACTGCCATGTCTGTTCCTCATCTCTGTGGTATATCCCAACCTGAACTGTTGCTGCTTTTATTTCTCCACTTTTGTAGTAGAAATCATCGTTGCTCTCTGAATTATACTTCTCCATAGAAACCTTCAGTAGTTCCTTCAGTTCTGGACTGTCTTTTGGGATAGTCTTTGGACAACCAGTGCGAGGAATTTCCGTGTGTTCAACTGAAAGAAACCAATAGATTTCAGATCTAAGGAATAAAACATTCAATGTAGATAAAGGCTGGGAAAACCAGTTATAAACCCCTGCCTTCTGAAACGCTTCGTGTTTGGGTCTATCAAATGAAACCAATGTATCTTTGAGTTTTATATGATCAGCATTATCGTATCTCGGTTATCGAGCAGAGCACTGTGTCAACACCTAGTGTCACGTTGGACACTTACCAACAGTCTTCTCATAGAAACACAAATGGCGGGTACCAGCTGTAGGTAGCTAGCAAATAAAGAGAGGGAACAGCTACACGTATGGAAGAACCTGAATCAGGTGAAATGATGTTGTTGGGAACAAATGAATGTGTTGAAGAATATAATTATTTCTTGAAGATAAACAAGTCTGAATGGGTGAGAATGCAGTACTTACTACATGTAGTAGTACTGTACTCCCTGTTCTAAAGCTGTGGAGCTGTGATAATCTGTGTCCAAACAGAAGGCTGGAGTAAAAGGTAACCACAAGAAAATTATTTGGGAGTTTAATGGTAATGAACTTAGAAACTCTAAGTAACTTATTTAGGGGGGGGAAATAAAAGCCTCTAACACATTAAATGTGAATATAGCCATGCAATATGAAATAAACGATGATCATTTCAACAGGTGAATTACCAATTTTGGACAAAATCTTGAAGTCCTCAGCTCCTTTAGCTTTCGAAAGAATATGCTGGGGCTCTTTGGAAAGTTAGAAGTTACTTACTTAAACAATGGAATATAAACTCGCTTGTCCTTGTGGTGGAAAAGGATTTAATTTATGTCAAAGGGTTATACTTTCTGAGTTTGCAGCTGTTGATCTCCAAATGAGAGTCAGCAATCAGCCTTGTGTCATAGAAATAGGGCAGTATACAAATGGTAAAATGTAACTTTGAGCTGCATATGAAATATTTGTTGGAAGTGAAAAAAATCTGTGGTAATATTTCATTAAGAGGCAATGCTTTTTTGGTCCCAGAAGAATAACTTTCTGGTTTTATTATCTGTTTTCATCTCTTGCATTTTTATCTTGTCTTTTTTTACAATTGTAAAAAACCATCGAAAATGGCAGAACTTTTAGAGCTGATGATGCCTATGACATACCTGGAAGCTTGCATTGGCTTGCAGTATCTACGATCTGCGAGTGAAGATTTTGAAATGCTTTGACATCACATTTACCTACAAGCTGGAGCGAAAAAAACAAAACAGCTCCTTATTATTTAGAAACAATGAACAAGCTCACATCCTAATACCTTTCTGCTGACAGAGTACGTCAAGCATACTACCAGTAATTCCTATCTTCAATATACTGGGCGCAAGAAGCCTGACAGACAGTCTGCAGAGCCAATAAATGACCAGGGTTCAAAAGGCCCACTCAGAGAGAATAAAACCATAAAAGAGAAGCTAAATGAACTATTCATATGTGTTCATTATAGAGGAAATGGGGAGGTTTACAAGGCAGAATCCTATTTTATGGAGAACTCACTGGAATTTCTGTCTCAGACTGTAAAGGCTAAAAAGAAGATTGTGCAATTAACCAATCAAACATTCTGGTGTTTCTTCTATTTACTCAGGTGTTCTAAAGGAACCGCAGTAGATGACTTACTTAAAATTGCTTTGATATCTTAGGGCTGGAAGAAAGCAGATGTTGATCCTGTTCTGTTTTAAAAAGCTTATAGACCCATAAAACTGATGCTTGTACCATTCAAGTGATTAGAAATGGTAATCGGGCAAGAACCAGGGGGCATGGATACATCAAGGAGGGTCCAGGGTTTTTGTTGTAAACACGAGTTACATTTTACAGTTTTGTCAAAGTTCTTCAAAAGCATCAACAACAGTGTGTAAAGACACCTGGTGATAAAGTATAGGTAGATTTTCCAAAATGTTTGAGTGTCGTTCCTTATCAAACCCTCTAAAGGAAACTGATCAACTGTAGAATAAGAAGGAAGACTGTTAGAATTCAGAGCTTAGGGCTGTAAGAGAGACTTGAAAATGTCATCCATTAAAAAATCTTCTTAGAAGTGGTTTAGAAAAAAATAGTAATGAAAAAAAGCCAAGGCTTGCTATACAGGTTAGAGAGAGTTACATTATATCCCACTCTACCTCTGTGGTTCACATGCATGTTGGAGACAGAGTGCAGCAGAGTGTTGGAGACAGAGTGCAATTCTGGTCTCCCCGTTTCACAATGGATCCTACAGAGCTGAATAAAGGTATGAAACAACTTCCATGAAACTGGGTCATTACAAGGTATGGAATATTCTTGGAATATCATATTCTAAGAATATCTGTTGATGATCTATTAGCAAGGCTGCTTAAGTGTTCAGGGGCTAAGTGGTAAAGATCCAATTCCACAAACCCTGCGTGATCAAAGCAGCGTGTGAATGAGCTTAAGGTTTCAGGGCATGCGCGGGTAATGGAGAGGTTTTCTGCTGCTAGTCTGATTCTCACTCTCTACTATTTACTGCAGTGTTGTCATTCTTTCCTTTATTTGATCGATGCTTCTGCAACATTCTGAAACATTCTTGAGACATCCAGGGAGTAATTTTCAAACAGGAGAGGCTCTTGAATGTCACACTCCACAGTGCACTTCTACAACAGCCAAAACAGATGGAGTCAGGACTCCTGGGGTTCCTCCCCTCCCATTTACCATCACTGTTCATTCGACTCTACTTCCTCCCCTCTACCTTGTATTTGCAGAAGCATTTGTATGACCCCCTGGTGAGCTGGTTCAGAAAGGTGGATTGAGAGAGCAACCCTCTATTTTTGGTACAGTTAGTTCTGTTCCAGGTCACAGAAGCCAAGAAAGTACCTGGTTTTGCAGCACAGTTTAGCCAGAGTATGGATGTTTGTTAATAAATTTCTTTTTAAGCTCTTTTATTTGGACTCTTGTTAAGTTCAGCTACTCACTTTTCTTAGAAGATATGTCTTAAGATGGAAACACAGTGCTAATTTTAATTACTGATTTTTGGATAGTACCTGAGTAGCTCCTTGAGTGTATGGAGAGGAACATCTCAAGGGATTTATTATTTTGGTGAGGCTGTTTAGGTTCTATAGAGTCATCTGTAAACATTTCAGTGGTCATCTTAGTCACTGATTCAGAAGATGTGGTTGTTCTAATTGCATGAATGGACAGTTATCTATAAGCCTGGATTTAAATTTCATTCACAAACTGAAGTAGAACTATAAAAATTATTTTTTAATATGGTATTTTCTTGATAAACAGATTGTGAAGATTACTTACACCTGTAGAAATGGTTTTGCACTCTGGAGTTAAATCTTGAAATTGGTCTTTGGAGCAGTTGGTCTCCTTGATTTCATATTTAATTATGTAATTCCATCCAGCTACCACCTGGAACAGATATTTAGGACATACATTATGTAAACTGATACAAACTTGGAAGTTAAACTATTAAATGTGATTAGCAAATAAAGCAAAACTGTCTTCTAGTGCCTTACATCCATCAAATCACTTTGTAGTCATTGAGCCAGAGTATTCATGAACAGCAAAAAAAAAATCTTGTCCTCGTGATACAGAAAGTAAACTGTGTGATGGATATATTAGACGTGCACTTTGTATTTGGATTCCACTTCTCCTGGCAAGCTTGCAGCCACATAATGCTTGCTTTCTTGCACTTTCCTCCAAAGTATCTGTAACTTATTACTCCCAGTGACAGGAAGCTGGTCTAGATAGATGACTACAGTAATACAGCTTGGCAAGTGCTTGTTCCTGAGCATGGGACATGGTAAAACAGATTCTGAATAATGTAACTTTATACTGCTGGTATCATTTGTTATTGAGTGCCCTGCATTTATCATCTACCTATAATTGTGTCTGCCTTGGGCTTTACCTTCCCCCGCCTGCTGTTTTGTCCAGATCTGTGACCCTTTTTTCCCTTTTTTTTTTACTTTCTCTCCAGGAAGCAGTTGTTTTCCTCACTGTGGCTACTGCTTCTCACCCATGAAATCTCTCTGTGTCACAGTGTTGAGTCAGGCAGCATTGGATTAAAAGGGGGAAATAAGAATCAAATATAGAAACTTTCCATCCCAGATCTATGGGGGGGTTCTGACTAGTCTGTTGACCAGAAGTGACATCTCTTTCCAGCTGCTGGATTGCAGTCTGTCTGTGACATTTTGTCATGTAGCTTAAGTGTTGTGTAAGCTTCTCTTTCAGCTAAGAGGATCGTGGCCATCAGTAAATAGAAAGAGGACAGTCTGAATTAAATCATGGGTCAAACTGACATGAGACCGGGAGATGCTTTTTGGCTAAGTAAATACATACACATTCCAAGAAGGGAGTCTATTTGGTGTCAGGTTATAGACTAGTTAAAAACTAAATAAGAAACTTTACTTTCTGGCACCGTCACACCAGTCTGTAGGATAGCCTTTCACAGAGAAATAATTGTTGCATGGAATACCAGATGATGGAATTTCTGCGACCTAGGCAGTCATTTCTTGCAAAGCAGATATTCCTGTGTGCAGAAATCTTTCAGCAAGTGGCAAGCTGGCTTTTGGTTTTTTTTTTTTACCTGTTTCTCCTATGTGGGGTTTACCCATCCTATAGCGTATAGCAGCTGCTGACATATGGGTCCTGTTGCATTGCAAGAACATAGATGCCTGCTGCTGTTTGAGAGGCTGTAGAGTATATGAGACATCTGTGCAGGCTGGCAGTTTTGGCACAGAACCTAGGAGATATCTGCTCCTGCTGGAGCTTCAGGAAGGCCAAGGGGAATACGCGAGAGCATCTGAGATGGCACAGGATGCCTGTGTCAGCATTGAATGGAAATAAACTGGTGCTAAATACTGGTTAGATGCCACAGCAGATAAAGCAAAAATATGTTTACTACCAGTCTGTAAAGCTGACAACTCTGAAAATCCAAGAACTGTTTACGATTCCTTCTAAATCAAGAGAATTATTTACTATATATGCATTTCATATGCTTTTATTGTGAAATATAAGCCACCTTAAGATCAGAAACATGTACATAAAAAAACCAAGGCACCTGGTTTGTGGTTTGGGGTTTTTTCTTTGTAAAATTTAGAGAAAAATCATACACAAACCTGTCTTTTAGCTTCTTTTATTTCCACAAGCTTAAAAAGGTTGGGTTCAGCGCTGTGCCGGTTAAACTTTTGAATGGCTTGTTTCAGAATTTCTGACACTTCTGAGCTGTCACTTGATATAGGATGAAAGCATCCAAGACACGTAGCCCCAGTAAGTGTTACCTTTGGCGTAGCTGGAAAAGAAACAAACCAAAAAAAGAGAGAGAGCTTCATGTAAAACAGCCTCAGGTTTTAATTTTTCCTTTCTGGCGATGAGAGAAAAAGTTCAGTGAGCAAGAACCTTTCTGCTTTTAACTGGAGTGATCAAAAATCCCCACTTTTCAGTTTCAGGGCCTGCAACAACATTCATTGTACCTAGGAACATGCTTTGGCTTGTGATGATAGGGACCATCCATGACCTTAGGATCAGGTCATGGTTTCGGCAGTGACCTCCATTCAGAGAAGTGAGTCATTAAATCTCCAAAAAACCTTGCACGTAGTTTTGACGCCGTTAAGGGTCATTTCTCATTCAGCCAGGGAAGAACGAGCGGGGGCTACAACTAAGGAGATGTTCTTGAGATTCTTTGAAGCTCACCCACTGTGTGCAGCTGCTTACTGTCCTCACCATGCTTCAGGATGAGGGCTTTGGCAGGAGAGTTTTGGCTCACCCGTGTGAACTGCCCTCTGACTCTGAGCTCCTCAGGGACTGCAGTTGAACTATTCTACTGCTGCAGCGTTTGAACTCCCCCTGCTACTCGCTGTGGCTGCCAGTTACCACTTGGTGTTACCTTCAGGCTTAACCAGCAGGATTGGCTGTGGCATGACAAGTTTGATGGGGATGCTCAAACTTCTGTTTCCTACTACTAATCCTATTAATGCTCTTTCCTTTCTAGTAATCATGGATTGGATTTTCATAAATTAATTTTATAGTTCAGTACATAAATTAATTTCATGATTCAGTGAGCTTGAGAATGAAAGTGGGACAATATGTGGTCTCTGTGGAATTGAAGTAAAACTTGTGTGCCTGATCCTCAGCTGGCATAAACCGGCTTTAATGGAGCTATGCCAGTTTGCACCGGCCAGGAAACCAGCACAGGGTCAGCATGATCAGACTGCTCCACCAAGAAGGCTGAACAGTGTGGTGGTACCTGACGTGGTGGGGAAACCCCTCACCAGTTAGGGTCTACTGTTTTCGCTCTTTCTGTCTGAATCCTTTGGGACTGATCTGGCTCCTCTGCACATTTGGAATACCTCAGTGTAATCAATACGATACAGTCTTAGCTCTCCACGGGGTACTTGAACAAAGTCTGGCCCTTCGTATTTCTAGCATCCCTTATTTTGACTCAGTAATGACAAACATACGCATTACAGAAAAACGTGACTGTGTTTTCAGGGAATAATCCCAAAGCAGGCAGTAAAACGGTATACCCCGTTCTAAACCGACTATGGTCTCAGCATTTTCATAAGTGCTGAACAAATGTATATTCTTTTTTCAGAGTTGCTATAATGTGGTAAGAAAAGATGAGCTTCTTAGGCTGAATAAATGCTTCATGTAATTTATGTATGGATTTTCAGCTTTCTAAGCAAAGATTCCAATGCAAATTTCCCGTGCCTTCTCTGTGGGATTCATACACCTTTACTGGAAGCTAGGTGTCACCATTGCCCTGCAAACGCGGCTGAACCAAGCGAGCTCCAGAAGAACATGGAGCTTGTGTACTGCAGTTCCTGGAAGGACGCTGGCCGTAGGTAGAGCCATTTAAGCTTTAAACAAGATAACTAGGAGCGAAAACCCAAAGATAAGTTGCTAGACATCTCAGAAATCATGGTGCCAGTTTTCACTACCCTAGATAGAAACTGCTAGTGCTTCACTGACTTAGCCCACATACTTGGAACACTGAAGTGAAATTTTATGTTTAACATGAAGTTGCTTATGGAAGATTATTTATAAATGTCTACGTAGAATGATAAAGAGCTACTACCTTCAAAATTACCTGAAAGTCTCAGTATTATATTTTTCCCATTCTTATTTGTCAACATACTTGGTGAATGCTGCCCCAGACAGTTACATACCTGGAAAAATCTTACAACGTTGTGAAACATTACTTGGTTTTTCATCATTATTCATGTGAACTTGAGCTGTGCATTCTCCTCTTGCCTGTAAAAACATATGGCAACATTTGTCTTAAACTCGCTGAAGAAAAATAGAGTGCTGTATATTCCTCTAGCTATTGAACAAAGTTGACAGTTGCAAACTGAGTCTGGAGAAAAAGTTCATATGTACGTTTATAGTAATGTCTAATTTGCGGTTTTGTTACTGGAAAAGCGATGGTTTTATTGATTGTGAGGAGAGTAGGGGATGAACTGAGCAGGTAATTTAAAACACTGCTTTGTATCATGACTGTATTAATTAACTGAAGAATTTACAGTCAGAATAATGGAAGTGAACACATCCTGATAAACAAAGTCTGTGTAAATTGTGTATTTACCTAATTTCCTCTCTGCGAGTACAAAATACACAGCAATGACCGTGGCATTTCACATGGATTCAAATGATATCATAAACCTTATCCCTTTCTTTGCACTGTGCACTGTGGAAATAACAGTGACTTCCGCTAGAGATGTGCAGTGTTCCTGCACCCTACATGTGCCCCAACTGCACCTCCTAAATGCCCTCTGGTATATTTTCTGCCGTAGTGGCTTCCATGCCAGTATTTTTGTTGCTGTGGATCTCAAGTCAATTTGGTTGTGCAAGTTTCCATTATACATAATTAATATAAAGTTTTACAGCTCTCAGAGTGCATGTATCTTATGTTTAATTTATTGTGAACCTTCATATTGAAGCACTGAAATGTTCCCTTCTGCACATATTCAGAATTATAATGGTAAAGTCACAATTATGATGGTTACCTTTAGAGCTGTAAACATTTTGGTACTGTACTTTAGTCCTATAAGCTCCCAGAAGCAGCACAGCTAACAAACTTAAATTCTGCCAACTGCAGTCCTGGTCATTATGCTGATGTTTCTGCACAGAGAACTTTTAAGGAGGACAGGTACTTACAGCCTCTGCAGGTATTTTGTAATCACAATCTTGCCAGAGTTTGTTTTCATCAGTGGCACAGGAGGTTTCTTGTATTCGATATTTCACATAGAATTGTGTGTCAGGACCTGCCTGAATAAAAACAATATGCATGTCACTATTTACATAGTAGTAAATTAAGTGAAAAGATAAGAGCTTCAAAAGGTAAATACTATTCATTTGTTACCTTGTATTTTATCGCATGGTTTCAGATTAGCTGCTGGTCTCCAGGCAAGGTCTCACAAATCTTGGTAATTCAATAATTAGCTTGTGTAATTGTATTCCTGAGCCCTTACCCACAATTAAAATATGTTGATACAACAGATATGGTACGCTCAACTACCTTCATTTCAACTTGTAGTACCAATGGTTTTAAAACAAGAAACAAGTGGTTAGGTTTTGTATTCAAATGTACTCTAAATAAGCAAATTTGGGTTGCTTGCTTGGATAGTTAGCATGATTACCAGCTTGGACTGTGCTCCTGTCTGACTCTCTCACTCTTGGCTTCCTCCCAGATCTGTCTTCTTTCCTTCTGTACAACTCCACCAGCAGCCCAGAAACAGCAGCCAGCAGCCCCCCAGGCAGCCTGGCAGTGCCCAAACTGCCTTTACCCTATGGTAACAGGGTACTCAAGCTGCCCTGCCTCCTTGGGGGAAGGGGGCAAAGAGGGCTGAAGCTCTGGAGACAGCCTTTGGCGGTGCCTGCAGTTTTTCTACAGGCATTAAAGGCTGGATGGTCGTGAGCTAGTCTCTGGAACCCCATGATATGAAATACAGACAGAACATTAACCCTAGTTGGGCCTGGCCAGTGGAAGGGTTTCTGCTGCTGGTAAATCAGTAGGGCGCACTCTCTCCTTGCCATAAACTGAGTAGTGATCCTATGCCTTCAGGTAACAACACACTGCAAGGTTTGTTGTTCACCCTTTAGAGGAGATATGAAGCCAGAAGTTACTAATCTTTTACAGCCTTTAAAAATGCTCAGCCAATGTGCCTTTTCAAATACAAACACAGGCAGTTGCTGTATTTTAACACTCGTTATCCTCAAACGATACTGCTGGGAGAATGAAATGATAATTCTTGCCTTAGCGGTACCAAGAAAGTGAAACCAAGCTGACATGGGTGGAATATACTGGATTTTTGCTGGTGTAGACACAGAATTATGTTCTGTGCTCTCTCAACTCCTCTTGTGTACTGCTACAACTATGAAGTGGTGTAGAGGTGCCTGATACAATGGGTGCGGGTTGTAAAAGAGGATGAAAGGGTCTCTAAACATATAATGGACTTAATCCTCAGCAGGTATAAATTGACATTTATGGAGCTGCATCAGATTATACTATCTGGGGTGTGAACTTAAAAAGAGCCAGATTTTGTTCTCTGTTACAGTGTTCTAAATCTGCAATAAATCAGCTCAGTGAGTAAATGGAATACGTGAGAAAAGACGTTGTTTCTGTATGTTATTTGTCGTTGGTTTATTGCATTGTGAACAGCTATGCCTTTAACTGGGGCAGGTTCAGCCTTTCACCAGTCAGCTTTTATGTTTTATTAACTTATCAATAATGAATGTACATGAATATGTAATAACCAGCTATTTAATTAATGCATTCAACATTGTGAGACTACTGATGAGTAAAATCTATACTCTTTAGAAAAAGAATATCGCTTATGATGAAATCTCTGTTGCAGATTTCTTTTCTGTTTTTTACTTCACATCATAGTCAGATCAATGATTCAAAGTAATAATTGATTTCCATGTCAGGTCTTTTAAGAAGAGGAAAGATGGATATCTAGAGAAGGAAAGATGAATAATAATTGCAATAAATATGTATTCTTAAAAATAGGACATTGCTCAAGATAAAATACTGAAACTAATATCTGTCCTTTGGGAACATGAGCAAAAGGAAGGTGGTGTTACAGCTCTGCTATAAAGATGTTTGCAGTTGGCTGTTACTAAGGATGTGTATAGTTCAGTGAAGATAGTGGGACTATTCATTTGTTTAATATTAATTGTGGAAAGGGTTTGCCAGGTTTTAGTCCTTGTCACTACATGCTAAAATCTCCCCGGTTGGAAAACAGGAGGGTGGGTGCCAGGAGATGGGGGGAAGTTTACTCTAAGGTGTTTAGCAATTCCCCTTTCTGAGGTCAACTGCTATCTGGGTAAAAGTGTCTTGTGATTTTGGAGTGCAAAATACTCTCGCTGACATTGGCTTTCTTGTGTCTTACATCTGAAAATCCAATCCAGTAGAAAAAAAAATGCTAATGTTGTTTTCAAGTAAAGTAATGCTTGTCATTATTATGGTAATATCATCTTTGTATGCCTCTCAGAGGTAAATACTCTTTTGTTAGATTAAGCTATACAGAAGGACTCCAGGCAAAGGATCATGTTTCATTCTTTTTCCTTCTGTAATTTTAGCTGTCGCCCCATTTGACTAAAATACCACCTACTGCTTTTAGCTAGAACTGTGACTCAGGACTAGAGTCAGTCAAATAATATGCACAAATAATTTGTCCGGACTATTGCCAAATTTTATCAGGTCATTCTTTTTTTATGTGTCAGACTAGCTCTCCCCAGGCCAAGATAATATTCAAGTTTTTTAGTAAGTGTGGTTTTGCCATTGATCTGAAAACCTTACAGATGATGGAAAGGCGTAAAATTCCCGACAAAGAAAGAAGAAAACAGAGTGGACTAGTAAGACAAATTGTATTAGTGATAGAAATTTTCGATTCTTTCGTCCTTGTGTTAATAAGCAATTCCCCAGCACACAGAGTTCCGTTGATAAGAACATAATATACATCCCTGCTTGTCATGGTAACGAGTGTCTTACTGTGCAAGTCATTTCTTTGATTTTTTAAAACGGTTTTGGAAGACACTTTGCTGTCATGCTTGCTCTCATGAACGAGATGGAGATAATCTGATTCAGAGAGCATAAACAATTCCAACATGATTTTTTTTTTTTGCAAAGTCTACTTACAGTTCTCTTGGCTTCCATCACCATGTATAGAGCAAACTGATTACCAGTTGCCCTGTCTCCATTGTATTTCTTCAGCGCTGTGTCGACAGCTTTAAAGACATCAGGGTCATCACAGTCCAAAAACTCAAATGGAAGAGGAGTGGCTCTGCTAGAGAAAAAACTACAGCAGAGTGCTAGTACAATGAAAGGCTTCATAACTGGACAAAAAAGGCCCCCTGAATTAGAAGGCTCTTTAAAAACCAAATGGAAAAGGAATGCCTGACAGGGTTTTAGTCACCCCTTCTGTTTTTCAGGAGCAGTAGTTAGGTAAACAGAACGAGTGGGTTGCTGGGGTTGGTTGTTTCTCATCATACCCTGTTTATACTGCAAATAAACTTCTGAGTTTATCTAAATAAACTTTGTGTGGTCACCAGAATGACACTAAGGTTATCCACCTGCCGTCAAGATAACAGGCTAAATGGCTGCAGCTGGGAACGGGTTTAGACCAAGTGGGATGGCCCCTGAGCAAGAGAGAAAGCAAAATGTAGCTTTCTGGCTCCTTTTCTTAACATCTAACCTGCTACTGAAAATGAATTTTAAAAGGCTTAAATAAAACACCCAAGAAGGTCAGAGTGTCAATGAAGTTCTGGTTCTGGACAACAGCCCTGTAAATTGTAGCGATCTGTTTAGTGTTCAGACTGAAATAGTTCTGAGAAGTCAGAACATGCTTTTAAAAAGTCTTTGGACAGAGGCATATCATTGAGTGTCACTCAGCTCTTCAGTAACACTTGATAATCCTTGTCCTTCATGCAACTATTGGAAGTGTCCACCTTTGCCACCACGTGGAGACTGCCTTTGGACCATGGATTAGTCAGCCTTCGTATTGTTTTGTTATCATTGCAGATAGGGAAAGTGACGTCGGAGAACAAGGGATGAGGTAATGTTGCCTGGGTCTGGCAGAGGCGGATTAGAGCTAGCTGGGAACATCTGGTGCTTGTCTCCAGTCTTGAGCCCCAAATAGCTGTGCTTTGAGTCTGTGAACACCTTGGGATGTTCCAGTTGTGTCTTGCTACAAGTTTTGGTTAAAGAAAACACACTTTAGAGACTCTGTGGATAAACCATGCCAGCAGTAAGGTTGTTCATACATGATAATGCACTTCAGAAATGAGACAACCTTCACGCGGTTACACAAAATGCTGTCCTCATTTTGTTTTTTTCCAAAAAAAAATTTGTTTTTTTTCCAGTGTAGCTCTCACACTGTATTTTACTTTATGCCATTAAAAAGCTGCTTCGAGGACTAAATTAGTAATTTTTTTGAGATTGATCCCATGTTCTTGCTTATAACTGTTCTGAACTAACTCTTGGGGGTCCCAACTCTGTCTGAGTGGACTTTACCTTGATGGGGCTAGAGTATAGAGACACCAGTATTCCTTCTTCCTCCCTCTCCCAATTTAGTTTCCAGTGATCAACATTCAGTGATAAAGAAAACATTTACATGAAGAAGTTATTGCATGCATCTGCTTTTCTCCTCTCCTGAGAGCAATCATGAAAAGGGCTGTGCTTGAATGCAGGCATATCACCCCAACAACTGTAGCAATTGGAAGTACCTGTGCAGGCCACCCTGTACTGCCACACAAGTCATCAGCTCTTCTCAGACCTCTTCTAGATAATAGTGGTGACCCAACCCCCATCAGTCAATGTATGCTAGAGCATGCCTCAGGGGTGTTCACTGTGCAGCTAAACATCCATAGTAACAAAAAAGACAAAACTTTGGCAACTGTGTCAAGGACAAAAAAAGTACATATTTTTATTTTCTTTGAATCTTTATAAAGTGTGAATGCAGTGCTGTGGATCTTTTTTAATGGAAGGTGGTCAAATATCCTCTAGGTCGGATTTTGTCAGAGAAGTATGTTATAATTATGAAAGATGAGAAAATGAAAGATTTTAGATGGTAGTTTTCACGAGTAGGGAACTTTCCTTTTTGTTAGAACTAAAGGAGTTTTGTTTGCCGGGGGGATTTGTACTCATTCACATACTCTGAGGGACTCAGAATTTTAAGCCTTTATGTTACATGGAGTCTGAGATAGCTGGGAACAAGAGGCAGGTTGGAATACCTGTCTTAATCATTTTTTCAGTGCTTCTCCTCCCTAGAAACTGTATGCTTTCCCCCCTTCTCCACGTGCTGTTTTCGTTCATTGTACAGCTGTCATTGGCCCTGCAACTCTCAAGCCAGGACCATCTTTCTCTGAGGTCAGGTAGGAGAATTTTTTGCCATGGAGCTATGTGGAAATAAAGGCAAAATATTTTGAAGGACAAGTTTTGGGTTTCCTGGGCATGACTTTGATTGTGTAGGGTGATCTGGAAAACCTAGAACTTCTGGCATCTTCTTTAGAGTGGGGCCAGTGAAGGGAATACCCTCACCAGTGCTGGAGTAGTGATAGTTGTTTTGGGACAGCTCAGGAAAGTTTGCAGTGGGAGGTGTGAGAGAATCCTGCTGATTTTGAACTGGAATGCGATAGACAGTTCCTGTTATTTGGAATGGAAAGTACTTTCCCGATATGCTTGTCTTGTTGCAGAGATGTCTGTAATAGTGACGGTGGAGATGAGGAGGGTGATGTGGTCTATGATGGGGAGAAGGATGGTGGTGATGTGGTCTGTGAGGAGAAAGATGACAGTGTGGTCTACGATGGGGACCAACAGGAGGATGATGTGGTTCCTCTTGGGCAGGAGGAGGAGAAGGGGGATGATATGGTTCCTCTTGAGGAGGAGGATGCGGCCCATCGTGGGGAGGAGGAGGGTGGTGATGTGGAGGACAGTGGTGAGAAGGGTGAAGGTGGTGATGTCGTTCACCATGGTGGGAAGGAGGAGGAGCAGGTCCTTCATGACTGTCTTGATGTTCTTCACTGAAACTATGGTTATGCTCAGGGCCTTCAGGTCTGGATTGAGAAGAGGGTGGGCATCCATGTCTGTGATGATGTCTGTGTCCATGTTTGTGACCAAAATGATGATGGGTATGTCTGTGTGGCTCTCCCAGAGTTGAATGTCTGCGTCTTTGCCCATAGTCATGCTGCCGTTATAAAAACACCAAGGGAGGAAATATTAAGTGAGATGTTAATAGGACAGAAGAAAGTGGTGAGAGGTGGGAGTTAGTAGGTTTACATTTCCGGTTCTGGTGATCTGTAAGGGGAAAAAACTGTTCTTTTTCAAGATAGAAGAGGAGGAGTAGATGATAAAATGCCAGATTGTTGAAAATCATCTGGAAATACTACACCATAACAAAAGGAAATGATACAACCAACCGAGCAAAATTTGTGATGGATCCAAACCAAGTAAAACTGACACTAGAGTAGCTGTTGTAATATAAACTAGGATACCAAATATGACAAAGATCATCTCCCCTCCTCTTGCTCTCTAAAATTCCTTTGAACTTGTTTGCCAATCTTTCCTCATTTTAACTAAGGAGTATGATTGGACTGAATGGAGACACCCTCGGAGGGAGTAGTAGGGACAGCTCAGTTCTAATTCCTCCTCTCATTGACCTGGCCACCAAAAGCCAGTCTGTCCTGATGCGCTGCATCACACCCAGGCAATAATAAAGAGACATAAGCAACCGTTGCCATCGCCGGTTCGACAGGACTAAGTGAGGTTGTTGTAGCCTGCGTGAGGGTATAGCAGAGACATTTCAGTGAGTACTGACCCAGGGATGGTAGATTTCACAGCTTATATCTGTTCCGTCAGGCTCTTCTGGATCACTGATAATTCTTGCCCTGCAGAATCCCACGTGCTAAGCAAAAGGGAAAGAAAAAAAAAAGCACATCTGGGTTCTTGTGATGGAGTTGATAGAAGCTACTGATAGTTCAACATTTTAAAAGTTAAGTTGGTTCCTTTGATTCCTAAGTATGTTTATATAACTTAGCCAGGTCCTGAGCTTTTGCTTGCCAGTGATTGATAATGATTAAAATATATGCCATTTTTGAGTATTCTTGACAGTGAAGGACACTTCACCAGAGGGCTACTACTCTCCCTCTTACTTCTCTTTTGATGTTTGTAAGAAATTGGTCAGCTACTGATGTCTCCAAAATAAGTGTACTGTGGGTGACTGATTTTTGTTCCTTCTTTTCTGTCTTTGCTTGTCAAACATCTGCTCAGACTAGGCTATACTGAAATTTTGGTCCAAGTCCTCAAAACCAGACACTGTGTACCTGTGTGGGTTCAGACAAAGCTCATGGTAGAGGTCTCTTCCATACCTATTTTTTGGAAAGTAATTTGTTGTAATCTTTTAGCATTACTTCCCTTAGCATCTTGTTTGCTCTGACTGTCACCTGCTCTCCCTTCGTTGCGTGTGGAATTGCTCATGTGAAAGAGGACAGAAATTAGGGAAGGGGCTCTGTGTGCACTCTATGTAGCAGATGCTTTATCTGGATATATGGTTGGGCCATTAGTGGCCTGTTACAGTCAATGACTGCAAATGCTAATAGAATGTTACACACACGCACCAGGGGCAGCTTTGAGATAGAATTCAAAACCTCTAGCTGGTTTGTACTTCATTCCAGTGAACTTTTGGCTCTGCTATCAGTTCAATCACGACCTTTTCCAGTCTTCTGGAGTATAAAAAGCCAGAGAAGAAAATGGATGTCGATAAACCAGAAGTTCTACATGCTTTATTTTTTCCATATTTTTATTTAATTCCTTCAATTTAATTTCTGGGAAATAATTTATTCTGAAATTATGATCTTGCCTAGTTGTTTCTTTGATGTAGACTATTATTGTAATGGGAAGGTGAGGTGAGGAGAGTACTTTGATAGTAATCTGCAGACAAGCCTGAATTATTACACTCTCTGTTCCCCTGCAGCAGAGTGAAAGAAAAGGAACTCTGAGCTCACTGAGGTGACATAATACATGTACTTTTTCAAGATCGATGACTCATGTTAGCGTAAAAGTTTTTATGAAAACAGCATGAATGATTTACTAAGGAATGGCCACAATTTGAATGTGAGGCCAGATCCAAACTGAAAAGCTCTGCTCTAGCTCAGTAGTATACCTGACTCCAGTTCCACTTAGATTTAAGAGTTCACATTGGCTCCTTATAGACTAAAAAGTAGAAGCTGTAAAATTACAAACTGGACTTGGACATGCTGGATTTTTAATTTTGAGTTTGGATGTATGCTTGTAAAAAACACTTGGGAATATTGTGGAAAGATCTTCCTGGTGCCACCCATTGTATCAGTTCTCATTCTAAGACTTTACTTACAGCGTGCCAGTCATCCAGAAAATCACATTCCAGTGCCTGATCTGCTTGTAGTGCAGATTTGGAGCAGTTGGTCTCTTTTATAGAGAATCCTAAAATGTGACCTTCACGGGAGCCAGTCTGAAACCAAGAGATCAAACAAGAAGTGGTAACTAGGTGTATTTAAAGTCCTGTAGTTTTAAAAGCAAGCATACATCATATTGTTGCCAAAATCCTGTCTTCCTCATGCTTTCAGATAATGTGCTGTTCAAATGTTCATATGTATTCATGTATTCAGTAAGGAAAATAGATAATTTATACCTTACTTGCCTCACACCTTTGAGTTCCAGGAATGGTTCCTTTATTTCTTTGTCTAGTATGTGGATGTTATAAGACCTGTTACTTTTAGGAAGCAGCATCCTTAAAGTCTTCTCCCTAAACTGAACTGCTGCTTCTGTGAAAATGCAGATATCTACTGGATGGCAACCACCCCTTTCCAGTGACGGGAGTGCATAGTACTACAGTGTGGATGCTAATTTGGGATGAAATTCTGCCAGTTACTGTGAGACTGTTGCCTTCTCTGTTGTCAGTGACTCATAGAGAAGGCATTACTCCATAAAAACATGGCAGAAGGCCTTTGTGATCCTATTAAAACTGATAAAGAGGTGTTTTATTTTAATTTCCAATGGTAGTAGGAGTTTATTTCAAGTCTGTGTTGAAGATGTCCATAGCACGTGGTGCACACAAGTTTCACTACTTTGCCTAAACTGGTTAAAATGGATGCACATACTTTATGGTATATTTTTAATCGCAATTCATTATTTCTGAGAGTTATGCAGTCTGTTGAAATCCAGTGGTAGAATTTAAATTGTCACTGTAGCTAAAGATGGCAGAATGCAAAGACAAAGTATTTATGGAGAAATCCATGAATCCAGGCAATCTGAAAACAGCCACTTGCTAAATGGGAGCAGGGATATATCCTGCATGGGACTACAGTGTAGAACACCGTGAAGTTGCTGAGCACTATTAAAAGCTGCAGGGAGGTGGGATTGGCATGCTATAATTTAGGTTGTTTCCAAGATCAACATGTGTTACGGCAGGGGCCATGGGACCTCATTACAGTGGTGTCCAGAACTGACATGTGTTGGTGCTGCTTAAGTGAAGGTCTCCATTATTTACCAACAAGAAATTGTGGTGGTGTGAATACCTTCAGTTTTAAGTAGATGATTTATACTGAGAGGTGACAAGCAACAGTTCTGATCCTAGAAGTGTTTGAGTTCTGGTCCTATGGTTTTGGACCTGCTCGCAAAGATCTGTCATTTATAAGTAATTCTAGGAAAAAATGCTGCTTACCATCTTCAAAATCTTTTCAACTTTGTCCACGTCGAAGTAGTTTGTGTGGTTACCCTCACTGCTGAATTTCTTCAGGGCCTTTGCAGCAATATTTTTATGTTGCTCAGTGACTTCCAAGACTTCAACTTTCACAGGACAATCTTTGCACTTTAATAAATCAGGAGGAACTGTGAAAACAGGGAATTTACTAGTATTGCAATGGATATTAATACTCTTGGGAGTGTGCATATGTCTTTAATGTGAACTCATAATGAGAAACTGAAATGCAAGTGTTTCCTTGCAAGTAAAATACACATTCCTCACTCCACAAATATGGGTTTGTCCTGTAACGTGGGGAAAAAAAACCAACCAACCAAACAAAAAACCACACCAAAAAACCACCCACCACCACAACAACAAAAAAACCCCAACCAAACCTTGAAAATGAATATTCCTATAAATCTTTTAGTTCCACCTTAGAATCTTACCACCCCAAATGGACATTCTTTCCAAGTTTACTTTTTTTTTCTCTGATATTCATGATCATGTTTTTGTGGACTGGAATGGTGATATCATCTGACATTAATAAAGTCTGCTTTAGAAGAGTAGGGTAACTTTAATTCTATTACTCATTCTTAACATTCCATTTGAATTATCTAAAATATGAATTGCAAGCAGATGAACAAATCTGTTATGGTTACCATACGCTAGGACTGCACAGACTTGTAACTTGGTACTAGGGCTGGTTTGAGGTATGATTGGCTTACGACAGTGGTTATTTTACCTGGACTTAATGTACAATTAAATCCATATAGTTGAGGTTTCTTCAGCAGCTGGCTTGTATATGTGATAATCTTACATTGCCCAAAGTCCTGAGAGGGAAAAAGAATATGTGATTATGATGTTATTTTCACTGGATTTAATTGGATGTAGGTGATCATAGGAATTGTGCCTCCTTTCAGTGTACAGTACTTCTAAGAATAACAGATGTGGTCATTAATGGAATGTTTGATCTGATACCACTCAAAATTTGTGTTCAGATAAAATGGGATCTCTCTCTACAAGAGCCTTTCTTTTAATTCTCAGTGTGCACGATTGAGTAGACAATGGAGAACTAAACCAGCCTTCTCACTCACTCTTATACTTGTTGACAGTAAGGTACTACTAGCTAGCAGGGGAAAGTATGATGCCAGAGATACTCAAAGTTACATAAAACTTTATCAAAAAGTGGATGGACCTTTTCTTCCATTTCTTTTCCCCATCTAAATAAGCAGACTTTCTCTCTCCTCAACTCTCCTCATGGCTTTCCTGCTTTGTCCTGTGTGGTAGCATCACTACTCTCCTATTTAAATAAAGATTTGGACTGGTTGTTCTCATCCCAGCTGGCATCATTGGACCGAGTCAATAAAAGACAAGTATTGCTGCATATCATATGTGTAATAACACTACCAATATTTCACATTGTCATACCACAAATGCTATGACAGAAAACTGACAAAATACAACACTAGTATTTCTGGCCAATATACTAGGAACCTGCTTAAAAAATAAAATTCTAGTGCCCTTTAGTTGCCAGCAAATTATTCTTAAAACAGCAGTACTGCTACCAGCAGTGGAATGCAGAGTAGAGCTCCTTTGAGACAAATAGTTAAATAAAGCTGCACTTATTCGAGGAGTCAACCCTTTCCCCAACCTTTAGCTTATGTTTAACAACTCTAGAATTCAATAGACTGTATTTTACAGTGAGCCATATTAAAGCATAGTCTTCACTTAGGGATTTTGTGACACAGAAATTTCTGGGCAGTTCAGATGAAGATCAAATTAATGCACTATTGGCATAGGACTTTGCCCAGGGGCTGTTACTTACCATGGCATAGGTGTCACTGTATTCACAGGATTCCCAATGTCTTCTGGATAATACGGAGCATTCAGTTTCCAGCACATCCAAAGTTAAGTAGACGACTGATGAATTTCCCTGGAAGAGAAGTGCAGATAAGGAAGAGTTTGTATACGAGAAGTTTGGTCTGAGAGAAACTTTTTTTAAAGTAGATATGTTTAATCTTTAATGTAGCTTCCCCAGTTCCCTATTAAGGTTTTTCTGAGCTGACAAGTGTAGAAAGGGTTTAGGTTGGAAGGGTTCTTTGGAGGTCATGTTGTTCAGCCACTTGCTCAAGGCAAAGCTAACTTCAAAGGCAGATTCAGCCGAGTTCTATATATCACCAAGACAGATGTTCCACAACCTCTCTGGGCTGTTCCAGTACTTAACCACTTTTCTTTTTTTGGGCCTTACATATAGTCAGAATTTCCCTCCCTGCAACTTAACAACTGTTGCCTTTTATCTTTTTGTTGAGAACCTGTGAGAAGAGTCTGTTATTAACCTGGCATCCATCAAGGAGGGAAAATGACAGTGCTAAAAAGTTGCCATTCCCTCTTCCTGATTTTCTCATAGAACATGTTGGTCTATTAGGAAATCAGTTGTCTAGGCAGGCAGTTATATAGCTACATCCATTTCCAATGACCTCGGTGCCCAGATACTCTCAGAATTTTGCTTCTTGCTCAGTTTACTCAGGGAGTGATGCAAGAAGGCTGTAATAATACCTACAAAGTCAGGAGCCCTAGCTCTGAAATTCTTCTAGTATGTTCTGTCTCCTGAGTAAATTGGATAGAGAATCAGAATTTGCATTTGGCTGCCAGTGTAATGGGATGTGGTGTTACGAGTTATCTGTGGCCCACGGAACAGTTCCGTACTTTTCTAAAGGAAAATGAATCTCAATTCACATTTGGAATGGATTATTTAAACTTCATGCAACCCCTGTATGGACATTCAGAATGAACACAGACATATTTTATTCTGTCATTTAGATAAAATTATTCCAAGTCCTTCACTGTGAATAAGTGTCCCCAGCTTTTATGAAATTTTGTCCATTCAGGTTCCTTTTTCAGAGTTTTCTGTATAGACGAGACCTTGAGAAAGAATCAGTGCAGTTTAGTGCAATATATTAATGAGTGAGAGTCCACCAGCATCATGTTGAACACTAATTTTGCTGTATGCATATGTTTTAGCATCATCTCTGTTTTTAAAATAGCAACTAGGTGATTTGCACAGACACATGTTATTCAGTGGCAGAATCAGGAGAAGAATATAGTTGTACTGGACACCCATCCTGCCCACTAGCACATGATTATTCTCTGCTTAGGGGTAGTTAGTATTTCTATTTTATTTAATAAATCACCAAAATTTCAAGCTACTAGTCAACATATTAGTAAAATTCAGACACAGAAGAGAACAGAGTCAGTGAGAAAGACTTTTTTGTCTGGTTTGTATTTATGGAATTGCACTGAAGGAAAGCGAAAATAGACTTTTGTAGAATGTGCTATTCACTAGGAGCCCTCTAAAACTGAAATGACTAAATGCATTCACTTTCTCATCCAAACCTGAGAAATGCTAAAGCCAGTTCATCTCTGGCAAATATTCATTGTCTTCATCAGGAGGCATTTGGATTCAATAAAGCCTAAAGCAGAGCTTGGGTGAAATTAAGTGTCTACATCCAAACATAGAGTAGAAAATTCCTCTGTTCAACTGCTCGGTAGCTCTTGGGAAAAAAAATGTCTTATATGGTGCCTTCTTAGTTGTTTTAAAAGCATCTTGGGCACTAGAGTTCTGCACTGTACAAGCCCAGAACTGTTCTAGTGTGAATGTTTGAGTACCTTATGCTTCTAGAACTCCCATGTGCACCCAGTAGAGATCCAGCTGGTAGGAATTACTCTGCTGAAGTTCTAAGAGGGTTGATGTGATAGACTTGATGCACACTATTGCATGGAGATAGTAAAAATAATGTTCTGCTGTTTTATTTTTTAATTATTTTTAATGTCATCATGGCAATGGAGCCAGCATAACTTCTTTCACAAGAGTGTACATGATCAATATGCTGGAGACCACAACTGGTGGCTTTGGGTCTGAGAAGGGACAGAGTCCTTACAGGGAGACTTCTTTAGCAGTAAGAAAAGTAGAAGGGTCTTTTCTGTTCTGGTAGACTCTGTAGGATAGATGATGCTGTAGCCCTGGACTACAAAGATGGCAAAATTCATTATGGCTACAAAGCAAAACATGCTTGCAATCAAAGCGTGGCAGTCTAGTGGTTGTAAGCATTCATGTGGAAGTGTGAATCTTCAGCTCAGGTCCCTATTCCAAGTTATGGTTCTATAGTTTACATAGTCAATAATTGGTTAAAAGATAGAAACACTGAGATTCTTCTTTTTAGAAACACCAGTGGTTTTTCTCATTCATCCAATGAATTTGGCATGTCCTCCTGCCCAGTGGCTCCACTTCAGAAGGGTGGCACACACAGTTCTGTGGCAGTAGCATTCTTCAAGGATGGGAGATTTCAGAGTTTTAATCTTTTAATGCCGGAGCAGCCTGGCTGCTTCCTAGATGAGCTGCTTAACTCCCTGGCTAGTGTGTAAAACCCAGTAGTATCACTTGCCGCATGCTTGGTTTTGAACAGCAAGATCATGGTTTTTGGAAGTATACCTGAAGACCTGTAGCTTTGGGTCACTTTCTGAGCTTTTCCTTGTCTTAAGCAGCTCCATGAAAAACTAGCCTGGTTTTCAGTTGCCATACTGAGATGTGGAATACACTTCTTAAACTGTGCACGCGTGCCTGGATTCTAGTTTCATAGCCAGGCAGCTAAAAGGTATCCAGGGGCATTAGTAAATCTGCATGTCCTTGTTCTCTTTTATTTACTGGTTAAAGAAATTGTGTATTCTGTTGCTTTTTGTGCTGTTGAATTGCTTTGGCATTTAGGCAATCATTGAGAAAGGCTGATCTATCCTTTCTAGGAAACAGAAAGAGAAATAGGAAGTGTCTGACAGGGATTCTCTATTTCTCTATCCAGCCCTTCCCCTGTTTTGCAGAGTGGGTTTTTCACCTCCTTTGTCTTCTTCTGCCTTTTCCCCTTCTCTCAGGTTATCCAGCTGTCTCCAAAACTAAGATAATAACAAAATAACTAATTTGCAGGATACCTT
Organism: Eurypyga helias; assembly: GCF_000690775.1. Classification (NCBI taxonomy): domain Eukaryota; kingdom Metazoa; phylum Chordata; class Aves; order Eurypygiformes; family Eurypygidae; genus Eurypyga; species Eurypyga helias. Next base: position 44,108 of record NW_010259691.1, read on the forward strand.
GATCTAATTAATGTTAGACATTCACAGGTTAAAGAAATCCTCTAAATATAAATTTTGAACATAACATCTGAGACCTAACAACAGACAGGACAGATTAATTTTCAGTGTTGTACAAAGCTGTTCAGAGCATCTCTTATGCCAACATCCTGTCAGCCAAGAGAATAGAGGGCATTCAGCATCCTTCAAAATTAAGCTTATGTACAGTAAGTATATCATGCACAAATGAATACTGAGATAGTGTAAATCAGAGCTGATTCATTAAATTACATCAACATTGCTCTGTTAAAAGCAATAAACATAAACTTTTAATGATCTGGCTCATTATTTTAAAATCACAGTCTTGTGTAAATCAGCCTTTAAATTGATACTTACTATATGTTGTTTGTGTGCATCAGCAACACGGAATAAACCAAAAACATAGCCATCTCTGCGATGTCTGTTGACCAAATCCAGGGCCACTCCTGCATCTGTTTCAACAGTATTACAGTCTGCAGGTGTAATGCTTGTTTTGTTTAGGGCATTAGAGCACTGCAGTAGTGTTAGGAAAAAAGCTGAAGCTAGAAGCAGCATTTTGTTTGCGGTGTTAGGTCACTTCTGCCTGTGCTCTGATAAAGCCAGTAGTCTGCTTTTAAATCTGAGTAGCTCATCAAAGCTATAAATGGATGCTAAAAGGGCATGGTTTTATATGAATTTAAGTGTTGTGTCAGAGGGCCGTTACCTTGACCCTGAATTAACATTTGCAAACAGCAAGTAAATGATTATACAGTGACTGAGCACATTTTGAGGGAAGTAGCCCTCATAACACCCTCTGGACCACCCATCAAAGGGACTATGTTTGTGATTCTTTAAGCAGGCATTGTGCAATGGTGTTTTACTGTGAAAATTACTTAGCTTTGAAGAGTCTGCTGCTGACCCTGGCATTAAGAAGGTCCAGTTTAATTTATATTGCATTATGCAATTTTGGTTTTCTGTGTACTGTAAAAACAGTTGAACGGAAAATATGCTGAAATATTTGTGGTCAAACGATGGCTATATCCTTATCCCTGTTTTTACAGATCCTTACCTAGCAGAGAACTAGTAAAAGGGAAACAAGGAGATCACTCAGATTTGGAAAAGGGATGTAGCTCAAGGTGCACTTGCAGGCTGGTGATCTGTAGTTTCTATATGAGTACCTGCTATTCTTCCAGGTCAAGAAAATTTAGAGCAGGCTTCTATCAGTTTTATCATTTCAGACCAGTACACAGAGTGGGACGGACTGGCTCAAAACCTATGTAATCTAGGCATGGCAAGAAGTGACTTAAAGTTGCCTTTGCATTCTCAATCTGAGCAGTTTTGTCTGCTCTTTGGCTGTAGTAGCCTTCAGAGACTTCTTTAGAGACTTGCTGGTAATTTATTTGTATTTATTAAAATAATTTGGTACATACTAAGAATCATACCTTTCACAGAGTATGCCAATACCTGCTGCGAAGAGAAAGGAGGTGTTTCATTGTATTCAAAATCTTTTATTCAGGACAGTTTAAACACATTCTTAAAAGGCAGTAACTGCTTGTCAGGTAGTGGCTGAATTTTGAATACAAAATTCAAACTTTGAATAAGGAAATACAAAAATTCAATGTGAGTCAAGGACAAGGTCAGATTCAGATGAGAAAAATTCCAAACTCTGGCTGTTGTGAACGGTTGGATCAGCGTCTCATAGACAAAGGTGCTTGCTATATGATTGACTTGGCTTTGCATGTTCGACTTTGAAGTTTTTCTTTGACTTATTTTTGTGAGAAACATTGGGAAATATAATGGGTAATCATCCTTAACCCTTACCTCATTTCATTAAAAATCTCCAGCTTATGGCATATCTGGTGTTTGAGAAATCACATTTAAAATGCACAGAGCTGAAGCTGTGGCTTTCTGTTATAGTTAGTTCAGGACACACTTAATGGTTCTCTGGTGGTAGATAAGCTAAATGGAGAATCTTACAATATTCGACCCAGGGGCACTCAAAACTAGTGTGAATCGGTTTAAAATGGATAAAAATAGACCTTGCACAATGTCTAGAGAACTCCTGGAACTCGTTGCCACAGAATGATGTGGAGGCAGACAGTATCAGCAGGGTCAGAAATGGCTTAGAAGAGTTCATGGGCAGCAGGTCTTTCAGTAGGCACTAGAAGGACTAAGCCGATAAGTACTCTTTTAAATCCCTAGCACAATGATTCTGTGTACTGGAAAAGTACAACGGGAATGGTTGTGGAAAGGGAGAAAGTCATATGTTTCTCCTAACCATAATTGTCTTTTGCCACTGTGAGAGATGAATACTAGGCTGGATAAACC
>NW_010259691.1:46447-135923 GCF_000690775.1 Eurypyga helias
CTCTTCTGATGCAGTAGGGCATTTCTTTTGTTTATGCTTTTATAATGTTTCATTATAATATTTCAGAATTTCTTCTGAAAGACTGAAAAAAAAGTGGTGAAATAAGTGTTGTGTAAATAATCAAAGGCATTTGAAATACATCTTGTCAGTTAAAAATAATATTCACATCATTGCTGTGTTCCAAATCACACCTCCATTCATTACTTACAATGCTGTTTAATTTTTCAAATGGGCAGTCATATTGAAGAAAGGCATCAGATTAGGTAACATATAACATAAATTCCCTTAGTCGTCTATTGTTTGCAAATTGTTTGTTCTTCTTTTCTCCTTTTGTTTTGTGCTGTGCATTGTGACACCGATCATTTCCTTGAGCGTGCCTTATGTATTTTTTAGGTATGAAGTAGAAACACTATGAATCAACAGTAACAAGCATACAATTTCTGCAAAATTGACTGCAGAAGTAGAAGTAACATTCTGTTTCCACTGTAGAGAGTTTTGTCCTTGATTTCTTTGGAAAAGAAAAGCCGGACTCTATTATTAAACTACAGCATGGACAAGCACTCCAGGCACAGTCAGAGCAGTTAATTAAATATTGGTTGTACTTGAGTCAGTCTAATGTATTTTTATAATTTCTCATCCAGTTTGATAGCTTTTTGAATACTTATTTTGTTTATATATTTATTGCTTGTAAGTTTTGTGCGTTGTTTTAATGCAGCTATTTCTATAAACAGATTGCTGGCAGGAACAGGAATATTTATCCAAACATGGTGTTTCTCTCGACGAGCTTGTCAAAAGTTTGCTTATCTCTGTGACCTTTACCAAGGCTTGACTCGCAGCAGTAAGAGGTGATCCACATTCAAATTTTAAGAAGCGGGTAGTAAACATCCATCCTAAACCTCTCTCCAAAAAATCTGGGAGAACACGTTCAACCCATTCAACAACCAATTACTATCTTCCCCCAAAGTATAGCCATAACTATTTACAGCTATCTCTGATTTCTTGGGAGGACAAGTGCCACGCTAGCTGACTCTTCTCTACCTTCCACAGTAGCGCTTCACTCACAGGCTGGGATTATCACATCGTACCGCTCAGGCAATTACGCAGGTAGCAAGACCTTATCTGTCTTGTAGCCTATGCTGCTCTGCAGCTGCTGCTGTTTCTGCTCCCAAGCAAGACTATTTACAGCTATCTCTGATTTCTTGGGAGGACAAGTGCCACGCTAGCTGACTCTTCTCTACCTTCCACAGTAGCGCTTCACTCACAGGCTGGGATTATCACATCGTACCGCTCAGGCAATTACGCAGGTAGCAAGACCTTATCTGTCTTGTAGCCTATGCTGCTCTGCAGCTGCTGCTGTTTCTGCTCCCAAGCAAGAGTACAGCTAGCAAAGACACATATGGCTCCTGTTGTTTATAGGAGAACTCCTTGTTAGCTTCTCTTTACTTTCATTTAGCCTGTGATGCCTCATAGCATCAGGCCAAGGTGTCCAGATTCTACACCTTAGTTAAAAAGAAAAAAAAAAAAAGCAGTTTTTGGGGTAACCACATTTAAAAGCAATGCCCACAAATATGATGGAAAAATCTGTAAATGCATCACATTTTTATTCATGCCTCATTTTTTTCTGCTGGGTGTAAACAGGCTGCCCTCTGATGCATATGCAATGTTATACAAATTTGCTTCAGTTATGGTCTTCAAAGCAACAGCTGCAGCTATAGCTTCCCCTCCCTGCCCACACCTTATTTTTCTTTACCAGTCACAAATTTTTTATCAAACTCTTAGAAGATTCACCACCTTGTCTATCAATTTCCTTCAAACAGACCTTAAGTTCAAATGCGATTTGGAGGAGACCAACTGTCCAGTGAGCAGATTGACAATGTAGTCACAAATGTCTTGTCAGTTAGAAGGCCTCACGAACTAATAAAAAGGGTGTCAGTATTCCTTGTCCTGTCCTTAGTGTCTTTGGCTGCAAATGGCTTTTTAGAAAAAACTCCCAACTTTTAAGTTAATGACCTTAAGGGTATGTTACAAGGGTGATCTGTTTGCTGAGGGGCTTGAGAGAGTGGGGAAAAAGGTGCACTTAAAATTTCCTGTTAAGAATGGTGTCAGAGGAAGTTCCAAGGGTTTTGACTTTCTCAGGGCTTGTGACATTATGCTGTTCTTAAAACGTAAGCTTTAACTCATGCTTAAAAGTTGTAGTAGGTTAACGTAAGGGAAGTATTGGCAACTGTTGTGATTGTATATTATTTAGGATTATATCTAGTGGGAGGACTTTAAAAGCTACCTTTGAAATCAAGATAATATATGTACATTCTGAAGAGAGCTGCTTAACATGTATAATCTCAGAGATGCATAAGAAAATGTTTAACCATGAAGTGTGTACAATGGGCAGGTTCTGAAGTCAGGGAAATTTGTAATTAACTTATTTTATAAAAACCCTGATTTTTAAATCCATCTTGAGAACTTTGATGTCTGGGCTCGGCTTTTAAAAACCTTTTTATCTGTCCAAGGATGAGGTATCTGAAAAATCTGAGCAAATGCATAGCCAATGTATCCATAAATAAGGCAGCATATCTTATTCTGTGCCCTTTGAGTGTTACTACCCCTTTTTTTTGCATTCATGATGCCTCACCTATATATCAGAGATAAAGGCTTGATAATATCTGGCAAAAACATCAACAGCCCTGGAGTTCACTGACCATTGGTTATCAGTGTCTGAATAAAAAACATTCTCTGTGTGAAACTGGAATGTTTGCTCAAATAACATGCTCTGTGTGAGGGGGTGGGGTGTCGCTCAGTATCCCCCAGTTGGGCATGTGGCAAATCAGCAGTTGCTGTGTGGGGTGGTAGAACTCACTGGTCAGGTAGGGAAACCTGAGCTGGCAAAGGTGAAAATTCCCCCGGGAAAAGCAAAAATATGTAATTTGATGACTTGATAAAAAAGGGAAAGGTGACACAGTCTAGAGCTCACAGTGTGATAAGAATTGGATAGAATTTGAAATATATGATTTTTGGAGAACTACCTGAATCTGGTTTTCTACTGCGAAATGAATGAAACGAAAAGATGTTGAAATTTCTCATGATACAGAATTGAAATGGCATTATTTTGGCTCAGTTGATGTGTTTCACACATCACTTTTTGGCTTATTTTCATCTTTGAAGAAATTAAATTACTCTTTTATATAAAATTCATGATTTAAGAGTTTTGCGATCTGAAAAAAAACCCCATATATCTTGTGAACATAACTTCTGTGAACATAACTCCATAAAAATTTCAATACTATTTTGTCTTCACTCAAAATAAAATAACAGTTTTATTTATATTTTATTTATAATGATAATAGAATAAATCTTAATCAAATTGTGCAATGCCAGAATACTTTAACAAAAACATCATTTTTTGTTGAAAGACTCTTTCAATGGAGAAATTATCCGACATCTCTGAGGAATATTCAGCAGCATGAAAGCTTCAAAACCAATAATACTTTATTGATTTTGTTTTGAACAAATGATGTTACAGATCTGGTAGCAACTAGAGAAGGGTTCTGTGGTCTCATACAAGCCCCCTAATTATTGCAAATATCAGTGTACTTCTGCCACAAATGACATTTCTTTCCCATGTTCACTCCTTCTCCTGTTGTTGTCTTCTCATTTATTTATATCTGTTACCGTCAGTACGGTTGCTGTACTGTGGCTTTAGTGAAATCGATTTTTCTTAGCTACAGGCTGTAGACCATCCCGGTGTTTTTTATTACAAGGCAGTTAATATGACCTCTCTCAAGAAAGAATTAGGCTGATTTTGTAAATCATCATTTTTCCTGCACAGCAGGCTCAGAAGAGTGTAAGAATCTGAATAGCCTGGGCTTGATTCTCCACCAGCCAGAACTGGGGGGACTGGTTTCACACATGGGTAGCTTTTCCACTTTCTTTAGGTGAGGGTATAAAGCATTAGGAAAAAAATAATCTTTCTTGAGACTGTCCACAGGAAATTAAAAAATAGGCTAAGGTCATCACATTGTAATTAGGAGGTTAACCCATAAAATAATAAAAACCCACTAGCTTCTAATGCCAGCCAGTGTCCTCTTCCCTGTTTATACACCATGGCAGCAGGCGTGACCCTGTCGGGTCCCTGAGAGCATCCCCGCTCTGGAGACTGGCTGCCGGGGCTTGGGCCAGCACAGTGACAGCACAGCTGGGCTCTCCCCCTGCCCTGGGGGACCCTGGGGACAGGCTCCTAGGCAGCACTGCGAGGAGGCCATGGCCAGTCCCCACCCGACCCCCCTGCCACGGGAGCTGCTTTAGGCTGAGGCTGCGGCACCTCGGCCCTGGCCTGCCCTACGGCTCCCACAGCTGTGCCTGTGCCTGGCCATGGATCCTCCTGGGCCAGACCCAGGTTCAGACCTGCAGCCTGTCTTCCTGGCCCACCCTCAGACCTGCCTCCTCGCTGTGGGCTTGCCGGAACACCACTGTGTTTTGCCTGACTCGTGTTACTGTAACCAGACCAGATCCTGACCCTGACTTAGTAACGCATGTTCCTGGCTTGACTTCAGACTGCCTCTTCACGCATGAACCTGGGAGGTGGTCTGGCCTCTTCCCATCACCTGCCCACCATCCCTGGGTATGCCCTGCTCGCCTCGCTCAGCTCCCATGGGACAGGCCCCTGCCCTGCCAGCCTGGTTGTCACGCTCCGCTCCGTCTCATCATCCCTTGGCGATCAGCCATCCCGCCCTGTGCTCTGAGAGACTTTTGCGACTGAGAGTATTTTCATCTGATGCCTTTGGGCTGTCTCAGCCCTGCAAGTTCTTTTACCCTTTGCAGTTACCTTTCCTCCATGCTCTTACTGATGAGAGGAGTTTGAGAATTAAAAGCCAAATTCTTTTGTGAGAAAAAGCCTTTTTAAAAAAATTTTTCTAATCTATTCTTGTGCTTTCTTAAAACTGAGATCTCCAATGATGAGGGGTGTAGTAAGCGATTTGTTTAGTTAAAGATGTTACACAAATCGAAAGATCAAGTTGCCGTTGTGGCCATTATTCTGTTGCAGGTAGTTGAGGTGATTGGATACCGATTAGGCTTTGGTAGGCTTTTTAGGTATCAAAGACTGAAGGATGGAATTTACCACCTTTGCTTCTCCTGGGCATGTGTCTGAGAGAAAATTCTTCTGGAAAAGGGAGAATAACTGGTCCAGTGTCTGGTTTGTTCAAGTCTGATTTGTCTTCTTGATTCTTTTCTCCATTAAGACTGGGTGCAGATCCCACCGAGGCTGTAGCCTCAGGTGGAACTGGTGTTCCATCTTTATTTTCCTTTTGACTTTCTGGTGAGTTTTGGAAAGAGATATCCTCAGTTGAAGGGGGTAGAATTTTAACCCACCCCACTGTTTTTTCTAGGTGTGAGGAGAAAGGATTGGTTTCTGAAGGGGAAGCTTGTTGATTCTGGATGGATTTTCCAGGTGTCTGATTAGCTTGCTGTTTCCCCTCTTCAGTGGCAGAATCCTAAATAAACAGGCAACAAGCATTACCTATATTGAAACTATTCCAAATTCTTTCAGATATGAACAAGGTCAACCTTCACACTGAGCATCTGCTGCAGTTCCAGTCTGCAAAGGCCAGCTGCAGGACAGAAGCCCAAAGGACAGACAGATGGGACTACTTCTTATGCCAGCGGAGATGGGTGCATGAAACTTGGGTAACTACACAGTTATTGCTCTTTGCATTCCCTCTGTTATTTACACTTTCTTTAAAGCATTATGAACACATTCTGTACCATTGATCCTATACTTATCCTGTTGCCTTTTTATGCACCCAGCAACAGTCTGTTTTATCACAAGAGAGATTTCTTCCTGATTTCGCCTTATCACTTTCTTGAAGCCCATATCTTTGTGAATAAGAAAACTTAAAAATGGCTGGGCTTTCAAGAGCTCAATTCTTGTTTTTTTAAAGGACATCACTCTTGCAATATTAAAATAAGATTAAGACATACCTGCTAACTGAAGATTTCACAGGATATTTTGACAGACTGTTTATATTCCAAGTCACTGTTTACTACCAAGCCTTTGCAGAAACCTATTTGTTGAAAGAAGAAAATGCAAGCATTTTTTCACATTGTAGCACTGATACTTAACTCCTATCTTGTAAAATAAGTGATTATTAGAGGCTGAATAGTTATAGCTTCTACATGTATTTGTAGGGATAAGCAGCTTGTGCAAACTTTTATTTTGGGATTGGCAAGTTTACAAAGACAGGCAGCATTTTGAAAACGGCTTTATGTTTGCAAAGGAGAGTTAGGTAATACAATAATAAAACTGAGCCGGCCACTTAATGCCCAAATACAACAGCACAGTTAAGTTCTGCTGCAGCAGACTATCCCCATACAGTCAAGTTGTGTAATAGACCATAGTATCAGTTTTCAGGCAAAACCAATTTCACACCATACTAGTGAAAGAAACCATGAAAAACTGTTGTTTCTTATAGGTGTGTTTTTACTGGGCTGTAGGTAGCATGGCTTGGAACTCAGTTGATAGAGCTTGAAATGTCATCTCTTGGCAGCATGCCCATTTGGATTTTCAGTTTCTCTTATAATTTTTTCCTTAGTTCTTACATGTTTTCATTAGCTGACCTGATTGTAGTATGAATATACTCTTTATGCATTGTTTGTGATTTATTGTCTATGTTGGTTTACTTAAAAGAAATCCTTCAGAATGATTCAGTTTTGCAAGGTGATGGCTACTCCACCTTTTTCTGGATGTTTTCTTTTTTTTCTGGGTGTGGTTTGTGGGGTTTTGTTTTGTTTTGTTTTGTTCATGGTCTTCTACCTAAGAATTCAGAATTTTTACTGAAATGTTTTCTCTGTTCTAAAGCAGTTTGTACAGCTACAAGACAGTATAGAGCTGGAGCCCATAAAAAGATACCTGTGGGCTTTGTTCCTTGTCTGCAAAGAACTAAAGGGATAGGAAAAGTATTCACTGAGGAATCATAGTATCTGAAAACCAGGTGTTTATACAAGGAGAAGTACTGACAGCCAGATCCGATGGAAGTGGCTCTTGGAGATGTCAGCAATTATGTCACTTTTGGAGCAGGATGTCTCCTGAATTAAAAACTCTACAAAATATGCAGGACCAACAACCCACTGTTAATGAGAGACCAGTAGCATTTAGAACTTGTGCATGTGTCAGGAAGAAGGAAGAATCCTACAGACCTTGCAATAGATGCAAAACTCACTGCTTAGTGTGGAAGGAGCAGGTTATACTTGGGGCATTACTATTAGTTGTACTACAGGAGAATGATTTTTTTGCCAGTGCTGTTTTATTGCCTGGTTATTTTTTACATCATATATATGCACAATCTTAGTACCTCTTGGATTGGCTATAGCTGAATTGAGTTTGGGTTTTGTAATAAGTTAGCATCCACACAGAAGTACATATCTAAAGACCCTCATCAGTGCCTTGTTGATCATTTCTGGCTACTTAAATGAACAGGATCACTTTTTCTATTCTATAACTCTGTTAGTCTAAAATTAGTTTAAAATTCTGTTAAAACTCATTCAGTGAATTAGAGATATGTGTGAGAAGGGATGACTGTGCTTTGTTTAATACTTTCTATTAGGAAGTTATGAATTCATGGTGGTAGTAAAGAAAAAGATCACAACAAATCTTTCCTAAACTTTGGAACATAAATCTGTGTCTTGAGTTTTGCGTAAAGCCCTTCTTTTTGCAATAAATGGAGTAAAAGTCTTGGATCAATGCAGATCCTCATTTCCCAGAATTCTGCATAGCAGTAATCGTAAAACATAACAAATCATATAAATAGGTGGATCCATATTTCCTGAGGGCTAAAGCAAGTCAGATGAGCCTTGGCTTACCTGCATTGAAGCTCTTGTGACATTGAGGACAGAGAAGTAATGAGTTTGTTCACTCTCTTCATTGAACTTGGCAAGGCTTTGAACAGCAGCCTCCAAATATCTGGGCTCAGTTGTACAGTCATCAACTGGGCAGTCAGGGCATACACTGCAAATGTATCTGGGGGGAACTTTTTATTCAAACAAAAGGATGTCATTAGAGAAAGCATAACCATAAGAGCATCTTGATAGCGTAGGTCACTGTAAATGCATCGATGCCCCAACCCTACCCACTTGTCCTCCAGTCCCCTGGAGTGACAATATGTGGTCTGATTCATTCAATGGTTTTGAAACTTTATAAATTTGCAGACCCATAAAAACGTTGCAGTGGAGGCAGAGACACTGAAGAAGGAAGCTTAACCTGCTGACAGTGGGCTTGCTGTTTTTACTTGCCTTTCACAAACCCGTAAAAATGCTTTTTGGACCAGAGGTAAAAGCCCATATAGAGCTTGTGCTGGGTTTCCCAGAGATGAAAACAGTTATTACTGCACTGCTTTGAGCTGCAGGACCATGCTAGTCTTATGATCACTGACTTGAGAAAATTAGGGCAGCTGAAAGCTAATGGAAGTGCTGTGGTGCCATAATTACAACTAGAATTTAAAGTAATGCTATATGGCAAAGAGTGTTTTTCCAGTCCTCTTTTTAAGTGTGTTAAATAAAGACATACCTGGTTGCAAAATGCACTCATAAGTATTCAGATGAGCAATATTTCTTGCCTGATTAATGTAGATAGTTGCTTTGCATTGACCATAAACCTAAACCGATATAAACATTTAGAAACAATTAATATTGCACCCTTTGCACTGATCATCTGGTACCTAGACAGTGAGGGGTTCATTTTCTCCTTGCAGTCATGGAATTCTTTTCAAGAAAAAAGTAGCATTAACACTCAAATGGCAATAAAGCACATTTCTAAGTATCTCCTTTAGAAATAAAAGGACAGATCTTCCCTTGGTGTAATTCTGATCTGTAGAGGTGCAGTGCTTGGCAGGGTGCCCTACACAAGGCCACTCTTCTGGCAGGTAAGAAGTGCCCAAGTGTCGCAGAGTGCTTTCCTGGCCAGGCCCCTGCACTGGCAGCTGGTTCTGTTTCTAGAACCCGGAGAGCTAAACCTGGAGATCAACTCAGAGTGTCTGGATTCTGTCACCTGTCAACCACCTTCCCTCTTCTCCATCTCCCCATAGTAAGGAAGGAGAGTGGCAGGAAAGACCCTAAATCACTTTTGTGGCACCATAATATCACCCTTGCACACAAAAAACCTGACTTTATGGCAGGAAAAGAATACTGGCCTATTAATATCCATTGTACCTTTATGTTTAAAAGTTGAATGTATAGTCTCTGAGTGCTTCTTAAATATTGCCACATGGATGATCAAGGCCTCCAGAACATACATTTCTTGACTTCACTGAAACCATATCGACCACATATGCTTTGCACCCTTGTCTTGCTGAGAGCACTCTAAGCAGAATTCCTTTTATTTTTTCCGGTTTTTAATTTAAAAATGAAAAGTGATTGACTTAAGAAGCAGCCTAGAACAATTTAACCATAACATCTTTCTTTTCCCACATAACTTCTTTTTTTTAGCACCTGAGGCTTTTTTTCTCTTCATTCTTCATTTCATAAGGGTTTTTTTTCCCATGTTCATGATTGTGTTGGTCACCTGTAGCAATAGTCTTAGACCACTTTCTGTCCTTGCAGCTTATCTTGCTGAGCTTTCTTTTTCTCCTCTTTCAGTGCAATTTTTGCAAAGTTGTCAGAATAAAAGTGGAATTAAACTGAACTAAAAATCGCATGTTATATGAAAGTGAGTTTCTTTTATTGCCTTCTTGACAGGCTATCTTTAAAATAAATTCTTACAGGGTTGCTACAAAACATAAACCATTTATTCTAAACAGTGTCCTAGCATGGCTATTTAGTTATGTCTGCTTATGAGGTCTGGCCAGAAACTGTCTTTTATTCTTCATTTTTTAGAATAAATCTTACCAGTTCATTAACTGACTAGAAATTACAGAGGAAAACTGTGGACCTTAAAAAATGGGGTTTGATTTCTTCTAAGCTCTACTGCCTACTAAAAAGGCATGTGTAGGGATTTTGCTGTCATCAGTAGTACCTGAGTAACTCATCATACCTGAGATTAAATAAGAAAATATAATCCTTACAGTGTTATGAGCAAATCTGGTTGTACAGTTCTTCCACAACCTTTTGCTGAGTACATGGCATTCGGTATCTACTACATCCAAGATGAGATAGAAGACAGAACCAGTAATCTCCTGAAAACACAAAAAGCAGGGGTCATACCCCAGTTTTGTATGGAATGAAGTAGGGCATAGAACATAAAAGGGAGAGATGGAGAAACACTAAACACGCAGGTGGGACACATAGATACCCTAAGAAGTGAACATTCCATGGAACAAATTCTCAACGGTGGCAAATCAGGTGAGATTCAGGCCCTGTTAGAACAGGTTTTGTCATGTGTCTGGCCAGCTTTAATGGAAGAACAGCCTTTTAGAGTCGGTTTTATCCTTCTCATTCTGGTACCAACCAGAACCCAAGCATAAGGACTAAACATGGTGATGTTTTCATCATCAACTGCAAACCATTAGATCTAAAAGGTAGGTTATTTTGCCTTGAATAAGAATGAGATAATAAATATCACAAATACTAAAAAAACCCCAACCTTATAACATGGAACAATCCCAATAGACATTAGAAGGAGAAATATCTTATTACTTAAAGTAGTGTCTTCTTCAAGTACTCTTTGCACTTGTTGAAAAGAGGCAACGAATGCATTGATGCAGGCAACTTAAATATTGACTCAGACATCAGAAAGTGCTATGAGAGACCTTGTATATCTACATGGATGTCTGACTCACCCGAAGCTTCAGCCCAGTGCTTGAGTTCTGAGCCTGTGCTTAAGTGCTGAAACCTTTATTCAGCTCACTGCAGCACACGGGCACCAAGCAGCTCGGGCTCAACTTTTAGGCAAACATGTTTCCACGTGAGAGGGACAGGGGTAGCTGCAGATGCCTAGTGATTACATCATGGGATACAGAAATATGAGATGTTGTATGGTGCAGCTCCTGGTTCCGCTTCTGCTGTAGATACGGGTGGATAGATACCTGCTCCAGGATATTTATCAAGGATACAGCTTAGTACGATCATATTTTAGTGGAAGGCTGGAAAGAGATCGGCTGTCATTTATACATCCTAAAGAACTGAGATGTTGAGTGTCAGCTGCATGTGTAGACTGAGATGAGGTCTTTGCTGAAGAAGGAGGAAAACCAGAACTGAATGAGGGCGGTATTCATTCATTCCTATTTTATGGCAAAAACACTTTAGGGGGCAAGAGTCTTGTAGAAGTCTTGGACCAGTATCTGTACAATTTTGGCTTCAGTTTTGATTTCTGTTTAACAGCAACTAAAGACCAGTCAATAGGGCATCTAAGGGCTGGAGTACTGCTGGCTTTCTTGGTTTTATACTGCTTGGAAAAACACTAAGAAGTATCTGTTCTTGAGTTCTGAGGAGACTGAGTGATATAAACTGTTCTGGTCACAGAGTACGGAGATCTCTGGAAAGAGGGTGGGATAGTGATTTGATGTAAATTCTACCATATAGACTTGTAAATGTAACACTAAATCTTTTAAATATGAAAGAGAAAAATAAATAGAAAATAAATATAAAGAATGAGCAAATTGTTTTGTAAGCTTTATCTCCAAGTTATATTCTTACATATGCAACTTATCATGCTTTATTCAATTTTTTGTATTTCCATACCTCTTGTTTTGCACAGAGCTCTCAGAGTTTGCCTACACTAACCCTGAGGTTTAATTTTAAGTGCTGTTTTGAAGGTTGTGAAAAGATCAGAAGCTATTTTGACAAAGAGTGAAGCTGAGGTGCAGCAGCCCTGTGTACAGCATGGCAGTGTTCCCACACCTGGCTGCATAGATCCTTCTGTGGCAGGAACTAATCCTAAATTTCTGTTTACATAGAAGGTACCTAAATACAATGGTGTTATGTCTCCTTAATATGATAGATAATATAGGTTAAATCAGTAAACAGAAAGTAGGACTGGTCAAATGCCATTTGCTGAAAATGTGGTTTTTGAGTAGTGCAGCATTTGGTACAAGCTTGTAACTTTAAATATATTCTCTATGAGAAAAAAAAAACCCAACAAAACCAACATTACTGAGACTATCCTGCATTAAGAAGTGGTAGCCAAGAACAATGTGTATCTTTAAGGAGTCCCAAAGTTGAGACTGGTGACTTGATCTGTCAAGTTGGTTGTTCAGGTATTCTGGAGGCAAAAGCACACATATCTCATTAAAAAAACATTCTTATAATCAAATGCATTTGGTATTAGATGGGTTCACTCAGCTGAATCATGAATTCTGACTGTAAAGCTTGGTGATCTTGGAAATAATTATGCGACCAGGGTGAACCAAACTGTATTTCCTGTTGCCTGTAGCTCTCTTGTATAATATCAGCTCTAATATGCAGATGGGGTTATTATAAAATCTACACATCTTTTTGTCTACCTGCTTCTGTATGTATCACCCTCCACTGGGGAAAGGATAATTTGGGCTTTATTCAGAACTCAGCAGATCTCTGAAGGTTTCATTATCCTTATTTTAATTTTCATTAGAAGACCGTTATGCAAAGGCCTTTTGATATCTGCTTAGTATTGAATAAAAACTTCTCTCTTTTCTGCGCTGCCAGAAAGATCCCTTCCTCAGCGCTGCAGACGCTAGGATTGCTGCTGCAATGCATACCTGGGAGCCAGAAGAGATGCAGCAGCAGCGCAGCAGTGCCTTTGTGGCAGGGTGACCTGCTGCAAGGGAAAGAAATTAAATATTTTGGCATGTTTTGTAATTTTGGTTAAGTGCCTGTCAGTGAAGTTAATCATGAGTATCTTGTATGAAAGAAAGGCTCTGTCCTACTTGATACAAGTTAATAGCAGATGGCTCATTAGTTTCAATTAGAGCAAAACTGAACCACAGGTTGCTTAAGGGCAGATTTGAATTTGAAGTAACTTGCAAAATGAAAGACCACCATCTGATTAAAAAAGGAAAGATTTCTTTTTTTTTTTTGAGGGGAAAGGAAGGTTGCATAAGGAAGTTACTGTCCATGAACATTCCCGACACAGCTGACTGCTTCTTGTGTACTCAATCCCAGGAACAGCAAAAATGTGACAAAGAGCTTGGATTGTCTAGTTTGTTATTGCAGTGTCTTGAAACACCTTATTTACAGGATGAGCATAGTAGATGCAAAAAATAAGAATAAAAATAAACTAATGAACAAAGAGCAAAGTATGCCCTAAGGCAATGAGTTAAGTCTCTAGGGAATTAAGTGACAGACGAAATCACAAACAAGGACCAAAGTTCTCCTGTGTTGAGGTATGCTTGGCACGGGTGAAGGACGGAGATGAATGATGTGGTTTACAGCATGTCTGCATGCTGGTCCATGCTGGTCACAGGAGTGTTCTAATTATTCTCAGTAGGAAATAGGCCCAGGATGTGGGGCTAAGTACCTAACTCCATGACCGCTGATGTGGGTTCTGGGCCAGTTTAGAGGCATCCCATGTGGAAAAAATTCTCAAGAGACCTGATCCGGGTGCTTGGTGGGCACACGGGTGGGAAAGCCATGTAGAGAGCTGAGTGCAAAGCACAGGAAACATCCATCTGCAGTCATCAGATCTCCAATTGCTGGAGGCCACAATGTCTGCACAATCTATGGCCTTGTGAGAGCAGCAGGGAGTAGTGTCATATCCTGGCCGGTACAGATCTTTAAGCATTTGGCCATAATCCTGATTTTCTTTAAGGGTTCAGAACTCGGCCTTCCGGGTAAGATTCTGGGAAGTGAGCAAGCGTGGCAGGGAACTGTGGGCCTTGTGCACTCATTTCAGGTTGTCCCTGCCTAGTGCCAGTAGACTCAGGAGTTGTAACACATCATAGTAATAAATAAAGCACACGTAGAGAAATAGGATACGTGAGGGTATTTGATAGGTATTTCCAGTGTAATTTTTGCACTTGAACTGGTTTCAGATTTCTGCTGGAGAATGAGTCATCACTTAGAGGTCTGTGAAGGAATTCCCTGGTCCCAAGGTGGATGTGTTTACACCTGTTCACGCTTACATCTTTTGTGCAAAATGCACGATGACTTAATAGCCTTTGCACTCCAACTGCTCAAGGCAGTGGGAGGAAGGTGTAAAATGAAATTAAATCAGAGTACTGGTGTTTCGTACCAAATTTGAACTGATGCCTGGAGCTATTCCAGGGCCAAGCAGTAGAGAATCGTGACTGAGATTTGCTCTCTAATTGCCCACAGTGGTGATGAAACTGTTTCTAGTTATCTGTGTGTAAAGTTGACATGGCCTCTGGAGTCCTGTGAATGTAACTTTGCACTTGCCTTTTGAAATATTTCTTAGTTCAAATAGACATTGCTAAGGAATAGTGATAGACACAGGACTCTTCGCAGGAGAAACACATACAGAATAAGCAGGCAACTTACCCGAGGATGTTCTCAGACACTGAAAATTCGGTAGAGACCGAGTATGTAGTCCTCTTTTCAGTCAGCACTGGTCTGGCGAAGAGCCAGGTCTGCAGCCTCCTCTACTGCAGTGTCATGGCAGGCGGGGGAAAGCAATGCAGTCGGTGCTGCTCTGGCAGGAGGAGCGGCAGCCCAGGAGCCCAGCGCCTGTATGCCGAAGAGCACTGAAAGGAGTAAAACCATTCTGCTTAGAAAACCAGTGCAGCAGACCAGAATGGTACGTCAGTACTGGGGGCTGACCCGTGTGAAATAGCAGACTTCTGTAACGTAGCCATGTCTCTTTATAAACTTGTGTCCCCTGTTCATTACGTACTGACCATCCCTTTTAAACTTAGAGCTGCAAACACTAAGTCAATGATTGCTAGGTTTTGCGAAAGCGGTGTTGCTCCCTCTGAGACTGGAGAGCTCTTTCTCCTTCTGGCTTTACATCTCTAATTCAGACTTCACAGGGCAGATCATAGAACTTTGACCTCATCGCAAGGGACAAGAATATACACACAAAGGTGCTTTCTTAAGAAACCAGAATTGCTTAAATAAACCTACATGCAGGACAAGTCTAGCACCACCTCTGTTCTGTCGGTGATTCAGTTCTCCCAAATAAGATGATGACAAAGGTCTCAGTAATTTGAACAGGAACTGCATAAGGGCCACAAGGTTGACTGATTTTACACTTTGTATTTGTTAAATGCTAATTGTAAACAAATATACTGACTCTCTGTTATATGGGGTCAGTTTGGGTGGGATAGAAAGCTTGGTTTGGATTCATTCTTTGAACCTCTCTACTCAGCTGGATACCACAGATGAATGTTAGCCCTTAGCCCAAGCCAAGCCAGCAAAATGCAGTTCATGCCCAGAAAAGAAACCTGTGGATAAATGGCCTGCTCAAGCCATTAAAATACTCATAACATGATAGCGAGGAAAGGTAAAGAATTAACTGTTTCATCATGGTACCTGCTTTTAAGCAGAACTTTCTCTTGTGTTTATTTGGGACACAGCATAAATGTCGTAAGTTTTGTTCTTGCCCCAGAGATTTTCTCACCCCAAAGATTTCACTTCTGTTGATGGGATGGTGCAAAATGAGCTGCTGTGAGAGGTTGGAGGAAATAAGACAGTAAGTGAATCAGGGCTATCAAAACCGTCTTAGGCTACTGAAGGCCCCATTTCAGGATGTGTTCCCTCTCAATGCCTTGGCACCAGCCCACTCATCTTTTGTTGTCTAAGACTCTCCATTTATTGACACCTACCGGCTATGTGACCCCCTTCTCTGCTTTCCCTGAGGCCTGAGCCTTTCCTATTTCATCCTGTCTTCCCCCAACTTCTTTGTTCTCACTGCCACATTGTGCAAAGTACCCTGTGAACTTGCCATCATTACATCTTGCTTCTTTTGCCAAAGAGCAAGTCTTGTTTCCTTTTATCTCCACCCATCTTAACTTTTTGGCTGCATCTGGTTTCAGGCCTTGCCTGGCAATGCCTCGCTTTATATTCCTGTGGGTTTCGAGGCAGGTACAGTTGCGTATGAACTCCACTGCTAATTGTAACATGCTGCTGCATTTTTATTGTCTGAGAACCAAACCTAGTAATGAAATAAGAACCATCTGAAATTGTATGCTGAGAGGGGAGGGGAGAGGAAGGTGGCCTGTAAGAAAGTTGCGGACCTGGGGCTGATTACGCTCGTCTCGGTGCCAAACATCTGAAGGAGAATCTGGCAGAAAGAACTTTTTAAAGAAGATAGAACATGTAATGTGAATGGGAGGATGAAGGGCCTTCGACTGACTTCTTGCAGCCAATGCCTTCCTCCTTGTGCCACCTCCTGCTGGTTTTCTGCCTATTTATTCTTTTTGTATTTTGGGTGAAGGAAAAGTTGTTTCTTTGCCAGTTTACATCATCTTGCATAGCTCTCCCAGATTTAGTCCAGACTTCTCTGTGAACTGCAGCTATTTATCCCATAACTGCCTCTTGGCCAAATGACTTAGGATCTTAGTTTTCTACCTTGTTCAGTGTTATTGTCTCCCTTATATTGTACGGGCAGAACTGGCCCAAGAAAAAGAGTCCCACCTGCTTAATCTTTAGCTCCTTGGCTTCCCTAACCACTGCCACAGCTTACCCCAAATTAAATTGTAGGAAGCCACAGGAGAATCATAAGGAAATTGGTCCAGAAATGTCACTATTTTGATTATTTTAGCACTACACAGTGCTCTGCTTTCATTTCTTTTCAGCAACAATAAATAATACAATCCTGATGTGACTGGAGCCTGTGGCTCTTGGGGGGAGCCCTTCACTGACTCAGCTGCTCACCCCATAGCACCACAGAGCACACACTAAGCTGTGCAGGTTTGTCTGTACCTTTGACTTACCTCTTCACTGCTGAATCTGGAGGTTGATGTGCCCACTAAGAGACTGCACTGTGGTCACTATTGATTCTTGAGTGATTCGCTGAGTACAGATGAAAAAGGGTCATGGAAAATTCTGCCTGGATAAACTTTAGTTTGAAATGACAGCGGTGTGCTTTGTGGCTAACCTGTCAGGACCTCCAGGCTGGAGACAGGAGGGAATAGCTGTACAAATAGCTGCTATCTTGATGATCTGGAGAAGTGACAACTACAGTTCCTGGGGAGGATCCCAGTGAAAGTCACTGGTTTTCCTACCAAAGGGCAGCTCTGCAGTATTTCACCTTGAAGGATACCAGAAGGGGTAACCCTTTCCCTGGCCCTCATTTTCTGTCCTGGGAGACTCTGCGTGTCAGAGCTAGATGACACCGAGTAGCTTTAGGTTTGAAGGTTTGAGTAGGCTTAGGTTTTAGGTTTGAGTAGCTTTAGATTTGAGGGTTGCCCCTCTATTGAGTGAGGAAGGAAAAGTGCATATGAGGGACATAACTGTCTCTATTTAATACTATGGTAAAGATTTGGGGTGTGGTGGGGGTTAAAATTATATATAATCATGTTTTGGGTTCTTTTTTCCTGGTGGTATAAAGAATCTCAGCTCTTTAGCCCAGCAGTGCTCAAAGCATGTTCCTCTGGGAGACAGCAGAACCTGTCCCAGGGAATATCCATAGAGGTCTGGGTAGGATTATACATACAGCCAGGAAGACCTGCAACACCGCAGGGGCTGAAACTCTTCTCATAAGACTTTGGTTGGTGGCAGAGGTGGAAAACTCGGATAGCAGGACAGAAGGGGGGCACGTGGCTGCCAGGCCGAGCCACCTCATGTGTTGCCAGTCGCTTTGCAAACTTAGGGTGAGGGATAACGTACGGAGTGTATCCTGGAGGGAAGGGGTACAAGGGATGAATGTTGAGAAACACTGCTGTAGCCATAGTACAGGAACAGCAGAAGCAGCAATGCAGACTCGCTCACATTGTTCCGTGTGCCTGGGAATGCTTCCCCTGCGGCTAAAGGATAATAACTCATTTTCTTTATCCTTACAGTACATGGCATTTCTATGGAGATGGGTGCCAGTTAGTACTGGCTGTGTCGGTGCCTCTTATAATGGGGAATTGTTATATCCCTGACTCTGTTCTTTGTACTCTTCCTCCCACTGAAAAGGAAAAAATTTCTCTGTTGAAGTAGCTGACCTCAAAACATGGACACAGCTGGGAAATCTGAGCACGTCCAGCCCAAGCAGCACATGAAGTACATATGCTTTAGCAAAACAGGGTTTGAAAAAGCTGAAAAACATTCTCAGCCAGTGATGCAGACCTGACAAAACTATTCGTGCTGCATTTTGGGGAAGGAAGCATTTCTGTTTTATGTATTGCCGTTTCGTAGCAGTCATTGCCCTGAGAATCTGTCACTACGGTCCAGGTGCATGAAAACGGGGCCATACGGGGGGGAAGGCAAAGTGTCGGCTTCAAAGCAGTCATGGAAAATGCATCCTGAAGAGAGCAAAATGTGCCCTTAAGAGGGCAAGTGTTAAGGAGAAAGGCACAGCTACTACCAGGAACTGCAAGAGAGCACAGAGCAATTCCACTTTATTTTTTTCTCCCTGTTTTAGGAAACAATGGCCAGGTGTAGCAGAACATCTGCAAAGTGTGGAGGCTGCAGATGCTCTGCTGCGTATCCTTGCTTAGTGGGGTTGGAAAAGGCAACAAGAAAAGCAGCATTTCTGGAGCTCAGAGATCTTCATGAGCAGGGATCCTTTTTACAAACATACTGTTTCTGCCATCAGCTAGACAATTTTCCAAGCCTGGTAAACATTGCCTCTTCCATAACTTAGTGCCCACTTCATTATATACAACTTGAATGGTTTGGTTAAGGCAATTCTTAATTTTAAAAATACAAAAGCTTGGAAAACTAATTGCTCCCAGAGAGTTAAAAACCCGGTCTCTTTTATCTGATGTTATAGTCATGCTGATTGCAATAGTAGCCGTTGTATTAAATCCTGCACTGTGTCTCGTGCAGTGCGATGGGAGGACCACCCACCTTATCACTTTGAGAAATGTATACAGCTTAATACTAGCACTTTTTAAATGAACGGCTGCACACAGAACATACCGCTTTACAGAGGCACCAAAAATCACCCAGCAGCTGACAGGCAGTAGCCTGTGCAGTTGCCTGCAACACGCTGCCTGCAAGAACTCGGCATAGTCTTGAAATGGGAGAGCTGCTGCCTTCACGGGGAGAGCTTGTCGGCAGTATGTTGCCATCACGTTATCCTATGGCTGATAGAGTCTGGGCTGGTTTCCCCTTTTCTTTCCCCTCCACACACTCAGCTGAAGCCCCAGTGCAAGCGCGTATGACTTTTCCTTTCCCCACCGACGCAGCGGAGCAGAACCCTTCTGTACAGCAACCTGTTGCACTGCCACCAAGAACAAACCTTAGTTGTGTTGCTTACTGAGCACTGGAAGGTTGTAACTGAGCGAACAGGATAGGTTATTTGAAACAGTTCAGAAATGACATGTGTTCTGCAGCTTTTGCTGCTTGCATGATAATTATCTTGTAGGAAGTGCTGTTCCTGGTTAAAGATTCATGACTGTCTTTGAGACTGCTCCCCAGGGCCTGCAGAATTCCAGTCTGCCTGGCAGTAAAGATCCTTCTGGACCCTGTCCCTTATTACTTCGCTACTTAGAATAGATTTTGCTTCTAACACATGTCAGAAATTCAGGGAAGATTTGACTGCTAAGACAATTGTCATCACTGCCTGGGTCCTATTATATGAGATACGTGTCTGTAGTATATTTTTATTCCCTTGAATTTGTATTCCCTCATATGCACACAGGCCATACAGAACCCCAAGACCATATTGCATCTGTATCTGCTGGAAGACAGAGAGCACACATGCGTTTGGCTGGAAGGTGTGATGCTGTCAGCTGGCACAGCAATTAATGTGTCCTGGTTCTTTGTTCTTTTCATAGACATGGATGCTCGCATGCCATGTCCAAAGGTATTGAGGGACTTCTGGTGGATATTAAAACTAGGTCCATGCTAGGGAACACTACAGTCGGAAGGGAAAACTACGTTTTTTCCTGCCACTTCTTTAGTGCTATTGGTGTTTGATCAAAAGAAAGGACTGACCTGATTTTCTGCAGTGCTCAGCACCCACACATCCCAGAGAAGCTGATGAGAAGTGCAGGAGCTTACTGTTTTTGAAATCAAGCCCAGAATATGAGTCATAATGCTTTGAAGGAGGTACTTGACAACTAAATGAAAACATATACAGATAGAAGGTACCAAAGCTTTTCTGTTGAACATTTTATTGTGAAGTAACCTTTTGGGTGGTGTTTCTATCACAAAGCTACAACTGTTGTATAGCTCTTACAACAGTTTCATTGAAACAATATTTTCTGTATTTTAACTAGAGCGTCCCTGTATGTAGAGAAAAGAACTGCTATATGTTGTAATCACCTAGATTTTGAAGCAGGCCTCTGCAAGATCCTGGCCACAGCTCTGCTCTCTGGAGGCTAAAACTCATTTTGGGCTCAGAGTCAAGCATTCTCACCTATTTGCATTTGATGTTGTGATCTGTGTGTTGCTGCTGCTGCTGCACACTGGTCCTTCAGTTTGCTGTATTGCCATGTCTGTGTCACAGCCTATATCTTGAAATGGTGAATCTTCCCAGGGCATGGAGGAGGAGGAGGCACAAAGCCAACAGGGCGAGGTACTTTGTCATGCTGGGCAACCTCTGCAACTGCTCTCTTTGCCACAGACTTTGCTGAGAGCAAGGCAGTAGGAAATTCCGAAGAGCTGGATTCAGATGCAACAGGGTTATTGTGGGAAAGCCGGAGATTATGGTTTGTGAAGCCTTGTACAACACTGGGCACCAGTCCTGCTGACGTATCTTGACCTGGTGTAGAGTAGGTAACTCCAGGCTGGAAAGAAAAACAGATTGTGTTTCTCTTCAGTGACCTGGGGCTTATAATATACAGGTCATTGATAACTTACTAGGTACCCTGCTCCTGATTAGATGTAGGCCTCCAACCCAGGTACAAAATATTCATGACCATCACAGAAGTTTGATTTGCATTTGAACACATACACAGGAGCCCAGAAACATGTTTTTTCCTGTCTGGTGGATCATTAGCACCAAACTGTGTGCTATGTGATCTTTCAGGGCTCCTGTGCAGCTGGCAAAGCATTCATTCAAGACCAGCTGTCTTATTTTTTCTTTCATATAACTCCTAGACAGCTAATTACTGTTGTGGTACCAAGAGCTCTGGTCCATAGAAGTATCCCTGAATTCAGTTAAGTTTAAGGACTACTAGCAAAAACCCAGCTGATTTCATCTACCACAATGGCTCATTTATGTCTTACATCTATCTGCCTCACGCCCTTTGCTGAGCATTGGTTCCCTTGCCCTACAAGACATGTGAAGCTTCCAGATAGTTAGGAGGACAAACTGTGTCAAGCATGGATGGCAGACGTGACATAATTCCTGGCACAGAAAACCATAAGATAATCAGGAGCTACCTTACCTTGGTTTTTTAGGATACAAAGTTAAAATCAAATATCACAGATAGGTAATGCAGTCTACAGTGAGAGAGGTAAACTAAGGGTGATTGCTTCTACTAGTAGGCTAGAATACTCTGGAAAGGAAGGAAATGTCTGGAGTCGGTACCTGATGTCCATAGAGCTGGCAGTCCACTTTGAGGTCCTGTGAGGGTTTTGTTACCATTGTTGCTGTGCAGAAACCAAAATTCTGGCAAAGTAGAATAGAGTCAAGAGAAAAAAGTTATAAAATAGAGGGCATGTGCATTATAATTTTTAATTTCAGTACATTTAGACAGAGTTACCACTTCTCATGTTTTATCTGAACAATAAAGTCTTTGCTTTTTAATCTGTTGGAATCAAAAGCCAAGCTGTTTAAGTGCATAACCAGCCAATAACTGAAAGTCCTGTAGAAACTTACTTCTAGAGTAAGATCCTTTGTATGTCTGGATATGAGGGGTAGAAAGATTATATAGGAATCTAGGTAAAATGTTCCCACCCCCTAAAACTACTCAGGACTCAGTTTCATCAGAAACAAAAGAATTTTAGCATGATGAAGTATACAGTATTATTCTCAAGAACCTATGTATCAGGACAAAACACACTGACAGCATTTAAACTGTAGAAAGTGAAACAGTCTGCCCTTTTGTTATGTTTGTGTAATGTCTGGTACAAAGAGCCTGATTTTCTCTTCTCTTTTAAGCAGAGTAAACAACAGTATATATTCTGTTGATCAGAAACATTTTGTGTTAAGGACACTTTGGTCCTCAAGCCCTTTTGAAATGTATTCAAACACATCAGGATTCAGTCCAGATACCTCAGAGAGAAGAGAAAGGTGTGATGCAGCTTTAGGAGTTATATATTGAAAAGCGCATCGTGATGGTGTACGGCTCTCGCACTTTCATCCTCACAGAGGTCTATTCCTGCACAAGTGCGAGCGCATCACAGCAGGCTGCTTTCCTACCTCTGAGCTGGCCATATCAGGGCTGATGTGCTGGCGTACTTACAGACTGATCGTCAGGCAGCAGCTGACAGGCCTCCGGATTATCTTTAGCTTCTGCTGCTGAGCAGTTCGTGGCAGCCACAGCAAACTCAACGGAGACAACATGCACTGGGTGATACTGATAAAACAGGAAAATTGTTTAACTGACTTCACACGGTGAAACTGCAGAGCTTCTGAGAAAAGATAAAAGGCAAATTTTGTGGCTTCTAGCTCTGCAGCTCCCACTGAATTGGAAGGGAATCCCGTGGCTAAAATGACACAAAATGCTTGGGAAATCAAGACCAATTCAGTAGGGCAAATTAGAGCAAGCTGTATCTGTTTGCAAACCTAACTAGTTAGCACTGCACAATTACCACAGAAGAAATATCCTGTTTACGTACAAGGCTAGACGTACTTGTAGCAATTACCTGTATTCTGGCTCTTCCAATCTCAAGGAGTTTGAGGTAAGCATCAGCAGTTTTGCTGTTGTGGTCATTGAGCGCAGCTACAACAGCTGTTAATACCTCGGTGTTGTTCAAACTTGCCAGCAGTGGGCAGTCAGGGCAGAGACGGATAACATCTTCACTTGAGTCTGCAGGACGAACCAAAAAGATTATGTTTCGATCTGACTGTAGGTTGTTTTGAAAAGCGTTACAGACCTATTCAGTCACACAAAACACTGTTTCATGGTCTGTCCCCAACTACAGTAGCTACAGGAATTTTTGCAGTGCAGACTTTAGATGGCAGCATTTTGCATGCCTTTTGCCAGCCAAGTCTTTCTGCAAGCAAAAGTGCTGTGGACTTCAGTAGCACATTTTGAATGTTCTTACTCAGGTTTTAATCAATTCTCTTTTTGGCAAACTGTCTGTGACACCAATGAAAAGATGTCTCAGCTCACACACGGAATGGTGGGAAAATGAAGATATTTTAGTTTGTTGGAATTATGTTTGCATGAGTGTGTTGTTTCATTCACTCCTCAGTTTTGAAATCAGTTCTGAAGACATCTCGTACAGAGCATGCAGAATAGAGATTCTGCTTTCCCATGGCAAGACTGAAAATGCTGGCTTTAGTAAATAAGCTGCATCTGACAAAGGGGCTCTGAAGACACCAAAGAGCTCCAGTAAATTCAGATGAACAAGGTGTCAAATTCTTCAGGCTAAACTCCCGAGCGAAAAGCCTCAGTACCAGCAACCTCTAGGCCAAATGTGAGACTTCCTCTCCAGATAGTCTTATAGTATCTTAATTGGCTTAGTAAAGAGAAGCAAAGGGAGAGGGCTGGGTTTGTAGGTGAATGAAATCAGAAAAGGGGAAAAAATTACTTTCAAACCAGCTGGGTTTAGAAAGGCCATGAACTGTCATCCTTTATGCCATATTTACACACAGCATTTTAGAATTAGAAAAGCTAGTGAGCTGTAACCACTGCTATAATCATACTCCAGCCTCTAGATTCAAGCCTAAAGAACAAAGTCTTTACCTGCATGGGAGTGGCATTTGCTAGCAAGTACAGATAACTTTCCATCCAATTTCTGCAGTTTGACATCACAGTCACCCTCAACTGCCTAGAGAGAGACAAAAATCCAAGGGTTACATCGTTCAGATAAATAGGAATTTCTGAAAAGGGCAATTATTACTAAATTCAAACAAACACATCCTGGCTGAGTGTTCCTGGCAAAATCAGGCTGATTGCAAAGGCACTGCTAGGCGTGTCCTGGTGTCTGTGATTTTGTGAGAGGCAGACCAGAGCTGCAAAATTTGGGTCCAAATCGGGCTCTCAAATGTATTCGACGTGCCAGGGTAGCCAGATTATGGACATGTGGTTCAGGTTCCTCTTTCATAACGAACAAAGAATATGAATCCGTAGGAATTAAGACCTTCTGCAGAGCTGTTTGGTAACACGCTCACTGATCCCCGCTGGTCAGTGGCCATGGTAACAGCAGTGTGCTGCCTTGTGGGAGCTGGCTCACACAGCCCGGTGGGGCAGGGGAGGAGATGTCAAAGGCAAAGCTGGAGTCGCTGGGAAGAGGGAGCAGTTAGAGTTACCTCCCCCACGATGGAAAATGGGATCTGAGCCCTGGTGAATACAGGGGTGGATCAGGATTCAAATTTAGTCATGAGCTCTGTGAATTGGGCCCCGTTCTAGAAACAGCAGGCTTAAATTGTCAATTGCTCCCTCCGCTTTCTGCTTAGAAACCAGAGCTGCCTGTGCTCAGACAACACTTCCACTGCTTTGGTTAGGGAAAGCTTTTCACAGTTGGATCACACATGCATAAGAACAAAGTATTGAGGCCAGTAAATGCCAGCTCTGCATTGCTTTGAAGGCAGAGCCCTGTCTGAAGGGAATAGCAGTCTTCTGCAGTCTTGGCTAGGACTGGGTGGCTAGACTAGACAGGATTTCGCGATGTCACACCCCACATGTAGCCGAGGGAAGGTTGCGTTTGCACAGATTCACAGCCTGCCCTGTTTACAGTTTGCAATGAGACAGTGACATCTGGGCTGACCATGGAGGGCTGAATCTGGAGCGCATAAACCCCATGGCACTCATGAACTCTATGTGGGATGTTACGCTGACAGAGACCTGTCCTCTTCACGTAACAGGACATGAAAGAAATCCAGAAGCGAAATTCTTCAGGACACAAAGGCGAGTAAATCAACAAGGAGGTTACAAGTGATTGGATGATAACAGGCTGTTACAGTGATATAACATTTGCTTGGAAATCCAGCTGGTGATAGCCCGTCTTCTAGCATCAACATACTGAACGTGCACTCTTGGACCCAGCTGGTATTGTTTTAGATACTCACATGTTGTGTGAAGCTCCTTACTGTGCAATTTTCAATAGGTGTAGGGCTGAGAATGTGGCATGTGGTCTCCAATAAGTCAAGTTCAAGAAATATTATGTCATTATTCAGCCCCTGGAAGAGAAGAAAAAAAGGAATTGAATAATTACCTCACCAGATTTCTTCCCCAGGGCTGTGCTGTGGTCTCTGTTGCTGACTGTCATTGGGTGCTCCAGATATACACTAGAGTAACTGAATAGGTCCTTACTATTTAACATCATAAAAACCAGAACCCAGTTTTTTACCTGGAGTAAGTCAGGATAGTCGCTCTGATTTTTTCCAGCCACAGAACTGGCCGATAGATTTTGGAAAGTGCAGACTGTATGTAGTGGGTTAGTTCTCTTAAGTTAACTTGATTTTATTTTGTTGCATAGTTTTAAAAAATCATCAGCTGTCTTTATCGATGAAAAAACTTGATGTGTGTATAACCAGGTACCAAATAAACACTGCTGCATGTTGGGACATCCCATTTAGTCCATTGGAATTGCACTGAATCTCACCAGCTAAGTTCCAGCCCCAATAAACATGTTTATGGACTGCAGAATCTTTTATGGTTGTTCCTGAACCTTTGCAACTATAACGTAAGACGTGATTGGAAGGGCAGAAGTGTGGTTCCCTAGCTCCGAGACTGACTCTGAGGTTCAAGTCATGAATGATTCCATTTAAACCAATGAAGTCATTTTAGCGCTAAAGTATTAAATATGAGCCAATCAGTGTCACCAGTGTTTTTGTGTGGGTAACTGTGGGCACATTTCTAAGCTCGTTAATGTCTGGTTTAGCCCCTTGTAAATTACTTTGGTATCCTCTCTCTCATAACAAGTAGGAAACAGCCATGGAGCTTCATTCTTGTTAGTATTTGGGACCGTTTTCAATGTTTTAGGATAATCAAAGGTTCTGAATGGTTGCATACATTGTATTCATGACCATTTGTACAGCCTTTCTAGATGCCTGCAATGATGACAATAGATCTTAGTGAAAATGAGATTACAAGCTGCAGTTACTGCCAGTCAGCTTCCTTGTCAGCTCAATGGGATATAAGGTTAAATTAATACCTACTGCAAAATCACTAATAGCATGGAGTTATGATAAGTATGCATTTAGCCAGTAAATAATCACCTGCATCACAAAGATTATCCAAACAATCTTTCTGCAGATTGGTTATCGGGGTCGTGAATCGGTGCTTTGAGTGATCTGCCCTAGCAAGCTTGCATTTGTAAACCGAGCCTTTTCTAGCATTGTACAAAAATATCTGAACATTTCCCTCTCCCTCTCTGTTCTGCTCTTTGAGAGAGACATTCCAATGACCCGGATCCTCAACTGCTACAAGGTGGCATTGCCCCATTTAAATCAACAGAGCCCTGCTGATTTACCCCATGTGAGGATACAGCCCTTGGCAGGGCTTGTTGGTCATTCCTGAGCATCTACCGGTTAACACGGTGCTCTGCCTGCAAGCTCCTCACTTACCTGGGGCAGCACGTGGATATTCTCGATTCTGTTCAGGGCAAACTTGTATCCGTGATGACTGTGGCTGTTAATATAAAGGAGAGCTGCCTCAGCTGCTGCTTCAGATTCTGGGTCATCGCAGTGCAAGGGAGCAGGGGGACCTGCTGGTACAGCTTTGTGAATTGGAAGCTGAACAAGCAATATTAAAGCTACTAGTGCCTTCATGGCACCTGAGAAAAGCCTCTCCCTTTCAGAAATAAGGATCTAAGAATACTGTTCAGATGATAGCTAGGTAGCTAGAACTGGGGTCTCATTTATATAGTACATACCACAGACTTCGCCTGAGCGCATGTCTGATATTTGTCCCAGTTCCAAGAGGCATTGCAAACAACAAAGGAGAAAAGTAAATGTTAGGACATCAAGCTGACTGATTAATATTGGCCAAAGTAAATTTTATCAGGTAGGATATTGCAGAGTCTGCTAAAGCAGCTGAAGAAGAAAGCGTCAGCAAAAATGTAACAATTTTCAGACACTTTTCTATCAACAAAATACAGTGCATGCAAGAGGAAATGTGATCCTCCTGCTAAATGTGTAGAGATGGTAGCACTAATTAAGCTTTCTTGTAAACAGGACACATTCTGTTAGGGCCCAGATCTCACCAGACACCAGTCTGAATTGTGAGATCAGTAACATGATAAATTAGAAGATGGAATTTGAATGAGTTCTAAGGATCACATTCCACAGTAAATGTAATTATATAGCAACTTTTGCTACTGAATTCATTTGGATTAGGAAATGAGGCATAGTTTCCAAACCTTTTGCATCAGCTTTTTGTTTCTGTGAATAATCTGAATACCTCCGGTAGTTCCCGGAATTTTATTTTGCCAAACAGGCGTCTTGTAGAAATTATTCTGGAATATGTTGTACAGATTTGAGGATTTGGCATAAGATCCTAAAGGGCACAAAAGTGTTTTAAGGAGAATGTAGCTGCTGAAATGCTCAGGAGGGCTAGACACCAACTTATATTTGCATTCACAGTGTTTACAAAGCAGAAACTGGATAACAAAAATGTTCTATGGAGCATAATATGTCTTCAGTGATGTGTCCAGCATTTAAGGTCTTTAATTTAAGCTAAGATGACTTTAGCTAGATAAAGTCTAGCTAGATAGACTCTAGCTCAACCAATAGAAAAGTTTTTCCTGTGGGCATTTCAGAGTACGTGCCTATGATCCATTTTATGGTGATGATCAGGCTGCAGACTAGTAAAGGTCTCTTTTGGCTTTAAAATATCTGACTCCTTTTCATCGCTTTCAAGGAGTTCAGGAATTAGCTGCAGATTTGAGATGATTAGGAGGACTGCAGCATATTTAGAATTTTTCACTTTAAGTAAGTATTTCTCAGTTTGCAAGATAGGATGAGTGGGGCTAAAAGGTTTGTGATAAAAAGCAGTCTTGAGTCATGCATCTCCTAGAGTCTGGAAGTACGGAAAACACCATAGATAGAAATGGTTCTGATGGACAGATTAAGTGATGAAGAAGGAGAATGGGAGGAGACTAAACAGATAGAATTATTTTCTTCACCTGTGTAGGATGAGTGAGTTTTGGATACTAGGATTTGCATATTGAAGAGATTCCTGGGGAAAAGGAAGACTCTTCCTCTCTCTTGAAGTAAAAAATTGCTCTGAGCATGATTTCTTTCTTCCCCTCACTTGAAGGAGGTGGTGTTTGGTATTTGTTCTGTTGTGTAGATGATAATTTGTCTTCTTGACTTTGGCCTGGAACATTTAAAGGATGAAGGTTTGGTGTCTCAAAAACACACTCTGATTGTTCCTTGTGGGTATCTTCTGAATATGACAGATTTATTTAGAAAGACTATTTTACTTTCTGCTTTTAACCCTTGCTTCAGTTTCTAACCTGTGAATCTTTTAATTCCCTTTTTCCTTTCCTGGTATGAAACATTGGGGTAAACTTTCAACAGGTGCAGATTGGAATCGGTTTTCTCCAAAGTGACATATAATTACCCCAGTGAAGGACTGGGACTATTATTCATAAATTTAGTGTGGTCATTACTCAGTTTCTTAGGTTACATCTTCTCCACTTCAGAGTTGCAAATACTGTACGATGTATAACATTTCTGCAGTCGAGCTCTACGTATTCCTAAATATAATATATAACCCAGTTCAGTCAACTTCAGGATCCATTTTCGAAGAACTTTAAAAACTCAAATAGCAAACAGTTTATTATCTTCTTTTTTCCCTCTCCATTGCCACTCACATTCCGTATTCCATTTATCTAGCAGGACAAAAAGGAAATATTCTAGAGCACACTGTACCTCCTCTCAGTTTCACTATAGGCTTGCACAAGACCTTCCCCTCTCAGTGACTGTATGAACTTCCTTTGCTGGCATACAGACCATCAGAAATGTGCCCACATGATTGGTAATGCTCAGTGCCATGCAGAATGGTTGCAGCTGGCACTTTTTGGGTGGCTTGTGATATGTCTGAGGAAATTGTATATGGCTTTTATGTTTGGGAATGGAGTTTGAAAGTGCAATCAGGTAGTTTTGCTACAGGTAACACAACAAGGTTCTGGGGAGACCTTATAGCACCTTCCAGTACCTGAAAGGGCTACAAGGAAGGTGGGGGGGGGCTTTTTACAAGGGCCTGTAGTGACAGGACAAGGGGTAACGGGGTTAAATTGAAAGAGGGGAGATTTAGATTTTAGGGATGTCAGGAAGAAGTTCTTCCCGGAGAGGGTGGTGAGGCACTGGGACAGGTTGCCCAGAGAAGCTGCGGATGCCCCATCCCTGGAAGTGTCCAAGGCCAGGCTGGATGAGGCTTTGAGCAACATGGTCTAGTGGAAGGTGTCCCTGCCCATGGCAGGGGGGTTGGAACTGGATGGTCTTTAAGGTCCTTTCCAACCCAAACCATTCTGTGATTTTATGACAAAGGAGCCTTTCAACTTTTTGATACAGACTGACAGATATCTGCCTAATTATTCCCTTCTGAAAGTGAGATTGCTGATGTCAGTTCCCTGCAGGCCTGTCTCCCATCTTGACTGGCCCTTTTTTGGCACCCTCACTCAAGAGGCAATGATTGCAGAAATAATTTCTGATTGAACTCAGTGCAGACCTATTCTCTCTTTCATGTCTGAAACATAGTAAAAAGTTGTCTTTTACTAGTGGCTGCAAATAGTTCTTACAGCACAAGAAAGTGAGCTGAATTCCATGGGCTCCTGGACAGAAGGTCACATCTTGACCCCACTGAAGTGAGCAAGTCCTTCACAGAATCACAGAACAGTTGACGTTGGGATTTAGACCTGCAGGTCATCTTGTCCAACCTCACTGCATAAGCAGGGCCACCTAGAGACAGTTGTCCAGAACCACGTCCAGATGGCTTTTGAATATCTCCAAGGAAGGAGACTCTACAACCTCTCTGTGCAACCTGTGCCTGTGCTCAGTCACCCTCATGCTTAAAAAAGTGTTTCATGATGTTCAGACAAAACCTCCTATTTCAGTTTGTGCTCATTGCCTCTGGTCCTGTCGCTGGCTACCACTGAAAAGAGCCTGGCTCCATCCTCTTTGCACCCTCCCTTCAAGTATTTATATGCATTAAGGTCCCCCAAGCCTTCTCTTCTCTATGCTAAGTAGTCCCAGCCTTTCCTCACAGGAGAGGTGTTTCAGTACCTTAGTTGTATTTTCAGCCTTTTGCTGCACTGACTCCAGTATGTCCAATTTGCCTCAATCCACCTCAATCCACCTTTCACGTCAGTAGTGTTAGACTTTGGCCCTATTGCATTAGTTGCCTGAGAGACTTGACAAGGCTTCACTGTGATGGAAGTAGAACAAGCTGGGTTTATTGCCCTTGTTATATAAAATATAGTATTGATTCTATGCTCAAGAGTTGAGGCTCCACTGAATCTCAGTTCTTAATAATTCATATAAGCCACAATGGAAAGGTGAGTTGATGGTTTTCTTTTTTCTTTCTATTTCCTTTTCTTTTTTTTTGGTTGGATGCTTAGTGATGATTGGAAACTTGCTGCCCCTGCTCAACCTCATCTGGAGAAAAGCAAAGAATGCTTCTGCAAGATGTCAAGTTGACACCTTCCTGAGCTTAAAATTCAAACAAGTTAAACAAGCAAACAGATAAATATCATCTTTTTAAAGCTTTAGATCAAAGTTAAACACTTGTGGAGATTTCTGAGGCTCTCTTTTCAGAGTACTAAAATGTCATTTTTTGGTAAAGCAGACAGAACTGGTCCAATTCTCTGCACCACATCAAAAGATGCATTTCTGAGCAGTCAGGCATTGTGCAGTACTGCAAAACTTAATCACCTCTTGCTTTACACTTGATTAAGTACATTACTCTTGGATCATAGAGTTCACAAGACACTGGAACATCAGGGCTGTCTTCTGTATAGCCATCACCTGCACAGAAACCTTCACACTGAGACAAGAAAATGCAGGGAAAATGTCAGGTAGTTAAAGTGACCGGTCTTGTTGAGGCACCATATTACTTCTTTAAATGACACTATAATCAGCATTTAAAAATAAAGTGCATGGAAGCCCATAGAGGTCTGAGAAAAACCTCAAGACAAATTAGACTAATTGATTTGCATAATCTTATTGGCCCCTTTCCACTACAAGAGCAAATTTTCAGTGGATGTAAGTTGGCTTAGATTCACTCCAGTCCAAGTCCCTCAGTTTCCCTATAGCAGAAATTTCAGGCTGCAGAAAAACCTGTGAAGACTGTGCAGTTTTACAGGCTGTAATAGTAGAACATTAGATGTTAATTCTTTTTTTTAATATGAGACTCTTTAAGGGAAGGAAGGCTGTTCATGTGCCATAGGTTGCTGTAGCATTTGCAGTTGAGAGATTTCGTACTGTGAGAAATAAAATGTGCAGACATGGCATCTAATTTGGGAGCCTCTAGTTTTGGGTGCCCAGCTAGATATTCCTTTTCACTCCACTTTGCTGATCTCAATCTTTTAATCTCTATTTTCTTTTAACTGTAAAATGGAAATAACTATTTTCCATTTCACTTCTATGATCTGAAATAACTCACTGAATTTTGAAAAAAGTTTTGATATCACTGACTAGAAGGTTCTGTTCAAAACAGTAGAGGAAACTAACAGTCAGGGAAAACAAATGCCACTCAGTAAAAATTTAGGGATTCCTGCACTTACTGGAGATGTAGCAGGAGTGAGAGGGCTGAAATTGGGGCTCCCAGATGTAGTATGGATTATTTCAGAGAAGTTGTATTTGCTGGAGTTTCTTTTCAAAAACTGTACTGCCTTTTTTTTTTTTCCCACCCCTTGTTTATTTGAAAGAGCATGAAAAGTTTTCAGGAATTTGGAAATTTTACTGGAATGGAAATTCTAACTTTTGACCAGCTTCCCAGACGAAGCCAAGCAAGCCTATTTCTGTTCTGTTCTCTCTTGTTCTATTTTCCTCTTCTATTGTCTATGCCGCTGAAATACTTGAGTGCCTTCCAGAAGCACATCAACTGACATAACTAGCATTTGTTACATGAAAGTCTATTCTCCTTCTCTTCCCAGTGGGAAGATTATATAAGATGTTTTGTCTTAGTGAAGTTTTTGATTGATTTAAATTTTCCTCCCCATTTCCGCATTTCCTCTGCTCTGTGTTTTGGTGTTGCAGTCAGTAACAAGAGCAGGTTTTTGAGTTGAAGGTTTTCAAGCCCCTGTACGGTTTACCCTGTGTTATTGCTGTCCTGGTATGTAAGACCCCCCTTCCTCAATTTTTATACTTTTTTACCCTTTTATTAAGGTCAAAGTTATTTATGTTGCCATGCAACTCTTAACAGTGGGTTATTTTTGCTTCAGCCCTGCAGGGATGTCATGGTTCTTTCCATATCATGCCTGTGCAATTTGATGGGTGTGGGAAAGCTGTGTTGGAGATGGATAGGTGGCAACTGTGAAATCAGAGATTAGCAGCTACTGGAGTTTTTATTTTTCCTTTATGTCCTTGTGCTATGGTTTGGGCTTCCAGTTTATGCGGGTGCTCCCCATGATCATTGCTTCATATCAGAACCTTGAACAAATAAAGCAAGATACCTGGGAAGGGACTGCAGAGCTGAACAGCAGGAGCAAACAGTGGCTCAGACAACAGAAACACAACATTTCTCACTGAGCAAACAGACACTCTGCAGTCAAACTGACCTCTCCTTGTCTCAGAGAGCAGCACGTCAACCTCGTGAATTTAAACTCCACTCACTAGGAGAACCAGTGACTGTCCTGGCATTGCCAGGGTATCCACAGACACATGGCTCCAGTTTAAAAAGGCAAATTGAAACACGCCACATTAATTCCTTCTACTTACACGGATGTTTGAAGATGTAAATGCACAATTGGTCTGGATGCTGTCATGTCCTGTGATGCTGTTAGTCTCTTTGATGGAGAGCTCCACATGATAACTCCACATGTTATCTTCCCTTGCTGAGTTAAATCCCAAAATTTAGTAGCAAGTGTTAGGGAAACCTGCTGTGCTCTCTGGATTCCCACATGCTCGGCTGCGGTGACATGTTTTTGATGTGAGAAACCAAGTTCATTCTTGGCACTGTGAGTAAGTGCTTTTTCCACTGAGGTTGGTAGAAAGAGCTGCACATTCACTCTTATCCTGTGACAGTCTAAGAACATGAAGTTGTTACCTACTTATGCGAGGCTGCTGTTTTGAAAGCGGTGCATGTGTTTCCATGCGGAGGCTCACCGGCAGGAGTGACAGGAGGGCCCTTGCTGTTACAGGCAGGGCTAAGGGATGGCAGGTGGGAAGATGGCAAACAGGTATGCTTTCTCACCTTGGGGCACTCCTTCAGGGGCTTGACAAACTCAGTCAATATCCCAGCGAGATTTACAAAATTCTGACAAGCAAGAGGGTTTTTGAAAAATAAAGTTATTTATTTTTAGTGAGGCAGATGATCAAGAAGGTTTTTTTACTGATACGTGTCCCTAAATCATCCATTTATTCAACTCCTTCCACTGCCTTCTAGACACATGGCTAAGAAACTGGAACTGGGATAGGAAACACGAGGGGGACATTTCATTTTAATGGCATGGAGGCGATACATTAATAACACATTTGCAGTAGGGGAGGTGGGTCTTTCCAAGCTAGTGGAATTTGAAAGAAATTATATAGACATTGCTGCTTAAGGAGTTGAAATTTTGCATGTTAGACATAAAGTACGGATGACTTTTATGACAACAAAGTAGCTAGACTTACAGCTTTCCTTGCTTAATTTACACAACATCAGATTCACAGCAGACAGGGACTCCAAGCTGTCAGGAGCAATAAACATGAGGCGCTCTGAGCAGACACAAGTGCCCAGGTGACCTTCTCCTTAGTGTCTGAAAGAAAAGGAGATGTGAATGTAAGCATCGTGGGCTGATTAAAAACAACACCCAGTGTCACATTTATATAAAGAGGTGCACATCAACACCTTTCCCTGATATGTTTGTGAATTTGTTAAGTTTTGTAATGCCAAAGGAAAGAGAGCTGTATCTTTGTTTACATTCAGTCAAGAAATTCTGAGCCTAGAGGTGATGTTAAATTCTACCAGTTGGAAAGCGTACATGGACCTGGCTAGTGCAGAATATTGCTTTGTACTCATGGATTTATGAACAAAACAGGTAAAGATAAATCACAGAACTGCTTTGGTGAGGCTACAAGATTTTGTAGTGGGTATCTCAGCCTTTGCCTCTGGCATATCCCCTCTGCTGTTCTGTCAAGCACTGTTGGTGTCAACATGTTTTTAATTTTTCCATTCATTATTTCCATTCTTCATTGCTGGTGCAGCACCCTTACCCTCACATTCCCTTCCCTTCATCTCCTGAAGGGGATCTTGGGTCTTCTTGAGTCCTCTTGTTTAACACAATCAGTCTGGGTCTACATCATAATCTTCTTCCTGCCAAATATAGCTGAAATCCCTATTTTATCTGTCACTGTAGCTCGAAATATTCATATAGGGCTGATTTCCATATGATGACCTCCTCTGTAACACAACCACAGGTTCTACTCCCTATTCTAGTCTGCCGAGCATGTCATCATTTCTCCGAATGGTTTCCCATTCACGAGAACATCAAACTCAATTTTCTCCTCTCATCTGCATGGCCCTGGCCAAGATCAAACCTTCTCATACAGCTGTTCACCTGGATCTGGCCTCATCCCCTCTGCCATGACAATCTCTTTGAGACGTTTAGCCATGTCTCTGACAGATCCATCTCTTTCACTCACTTCAGAAAGAATCCGGTTTCGGAGCTTGTCCTTGAGGCTATCACCTCTCCGAGTTCTCGCAGGGGCTGAAAAGCTGCCCCTTGTCACACTATCTACAGTAATGTGTTACGTGACTTTTAAACCTGTGTTTATTACACAGAGGGCTGCATTTACACTGAAAAGTTTTTAGGACTCCACAAGGAAAAATGTTTAGAAAACCACCTGAAATGGTGAGATTTGTCTGCTGCATTTCTGTTTTGTCAGGTATTTTGCCTCATCTGCCTTTAAGAGCACGCATGGCAGTGCCACTCTAGAGACAGCCTTATCTGCTTTGCTTACCGAGAACAGTTTGGTATGAAATGTTCCTTTGAAAACGGATATCCTAGCTGGCCCCTTCCCAACCCTTGCCTGCATGTTTGGTGTATGTAAGGAGGGAGGAATCCAGCCTGGAGTCCACACAGAGGTCTCGAAAATGAGACTGTCTGTGGGATAGATGAAGGAAAGCCTCTCACTGACAAAAGGGAACAGACAATACTGACTCGCTGTGGAAGAGGAAATGAGGTCTAGTTCATACTTTTTGAAACCTCTGAGTACCTAACAGAAAATTTGTTAATACTGGTGTCAAACATTGCTGTTTGTCTCACTATATAACTCACCTGGAACTCAGCTGTTGGTGTAAGTATGCATTAACACTGGAGTTTAAGGCTTGACTAGGATTATGGAGTGGCAGCTCCCAGGTACTTTCTGAAAGGAAACAAGTTCTTGTGTTAACTTTGCACCGAGAAGATGGTAGATGCCTTTTTCCTTGAGTTTCATGATGAATTATTTGCTTCGTTGCATGAAGCTTCTGTTACACTGTTGTATGATGATGTAAGTTAAGGATTCCATTTTTAGAGAACTGCTGGGTGTTGGTTGGAAATCTTGCAATCTGAAATGTCCCCCAGTAGGTATTTCCAGAGGAAGTCACCTTCTGAGTGCAGCCAAAGTACTGCTAAAGGTTATTGTGCAGTGTTATTTGTGCATCATAGGAACAGGTAGGGACAGAGTACTAAAAGGGGATTTATTTGCTTGAAATTCCCAACTATTGTCAGCGCTTATCTCTTTCTTGGCTTTTGATATAGCCCTGCAAGTTCTTGGGTCAGGTACTTGGAGCAGGCTCATGGAAATGCCTGTAAAGGTAGACAGATGCGCTACATGTGCTGTGGAGAGCTAAAGCACCGTTGCAAAGAGCTGCTAGAGACTATTTGTACACAGGAACCAAATAATTCATATTCCCTGCTCTCTAATCAAAGGCCATTCTTGGCTGGGGGAGATCCCTACAACAACATTCTTGCCTCCCCCTGAGAGAAGGAAGCCAGTGATTATTCTGTTACCCTTCATTATCATTCAGTGTGGTATAAACTGGCCAGGACTTGAACTCTCAAGTGCCCAGGAGGGCCAGTGCATGAATATACCTTGTGTCAGCAGAGGCCATTTCAAATAATACAGATGATGACAGATTGATGTTGGTAGCTCATTAGGCAAAGCACTGACCGAGACATCAAACTCCTTTCAGCAAGAATATGGCTGGACTGTTTGCTGTTGTGCATTAATGGAGAGACGCATTTTTCTCCTTTGATTTCTCCTGCTTCCTGCTTCCCATGTTTGCATCAGACAGTGCCGGCTATCAGATCTGTCAGCATGTTTGACTTTCCTAATGCGAACAGCTGTGCCAGAAGAACCAAGGTGTAAAGCTAAACCCAGTCTGTAGATACAGTAGATATGAACATTTCAACAAAAGCCCTGTGTCCACAAGCCTCCAGTGGCACATGGATTTTAATATAACACTTGGCTTCTAGCTCGTCCAGATCCAACAGCACAATCTTCCCGCCCATGCCTGAAAAGATAGAGAACAGGTTTCTGAAACAGTGTAAGGTGTATTTAGATTGCTGTCTCCTTGATATTTTAACTCCTGCTCCTGTGGATTATACTTTCACGCTTTTGGGGCGTGCCTTAACCCATGTGGTTAAGCTGGTAGCCTGTGGGCCAGATCTGGCCTCCTGCCTCTTCCTGAAGAAGACGGGGAGTTTTCCAAGCAGCAAACACTGCCACAGTTCTCTCCCTACCTGTCACAGTCCAACAGAGGAAGCCAGGGGACTTCTGCTGTCATCGCCTTCCTCCCCAGGGACCTGTCTGGGGAGGAATACAGAGTGCACTGGGCAACTCGCTGCAGAGAAGAGAGGGGAGGCCAAGATTCAGTGCGGGGAGGAATCCCCAGACCATATTCGGTGCTTGTGCCCAGCAAGGATACAATACAGGGTAGTGTGGGGTCTAAGGAAGGGCAAATATGTCAGAGGCTGGTTGTCCAGTGTGACACCCAAGAAGAAGGGCTGGAGCTAGTGCCAGAAAAAAGAGTCCACAGCTGCTGAGAAGAACCACAGGGATGAGAGGGACACCCAAAGGAAGAAATCACAGCAAGGAGAGGAGGAGGGGAGTAATCAGCAGCTGAAAAGGTTGCAGGGTGAGGATGGGTGCTACAATAACAGGGACTCTGATGGCTGCCTGCTGCAAACAGCTCATTAGCCCCTGTGCACACCAGACTGCCGATCCAGCCTCATTGCACTGCATTATCTCTGGAGGTTCTTTGCAGCCGTGCAGTTCTGTGGCTTTGTGATTCAATAAGTAATCTTACAATACAGTGGTTACTTTATCCCCAAAGCCGATATTATACTCGGTGCTTTTCATACCCAAAATGGTTTTACAAACTATATGGGTAATCATCCCTTGGAGGTAGGAAGAGATAAACATTGCATTTATACAAAATGCAATCCTGGAATAAACACCACTGCCATTCTGGTATGGTAAATGTCACAAATGGACCTGATTGCTATGGTACAAAAATGCTCTTTTAAAGTCAATATGCATTTTTCCCTGTTTACTGTAGCTTGCTCTGCTGTTAGGTTCTTGTCTTTCTGCTGTGGTCTAACGTATACCCCTAGAGTAAATTGCAAGACCAGTGATGAACTGCTTTAAATAGAACTGCCTTTAAATAAAGTCAATGAGAAATGACAATATGGAGCAGGAGCAGCCTGTCAGACGTTTCCTACATCTTGGTGTTGTGCTGGACATGTTAAATGGGGAGATCAGAGTTAACATTTCATCTAATGTTACTAATCTGATGATTCACATACCTTTTATTGATTTTGTTTGAATTGAGTTTGTAACTGTTAGTTTGGTCTTAATTTATATAACCAGTGGCCAAATGCACTGTTTTCTTAGTAATTCTTGCATTACAGAGAGCTAGATGCAATGACAGTAACTGCGCCTGGCAGTCTACCATCTGGGTACATGCTAATAAAATAATCATCTGCATAATTTTGGAAGTCATTGCAGATACTGGGGGAAAAAATGTATTGGGTTTGATCTGAAAATTGCAGGCAGCCCAGTAGAATAATAATGATACAAATAATTTCCCCTAAAATCCTGGAATGGTCTCTGGTGGGATTTGTTTTACATGCATCATGAAGCTGCCTATGTTAACTTTGCTTTGATATCAAAGGTAAATAGAGGGTGAATGATTAAATCATTTCTATTCAGTTTTACTGAAAGTAAAATTTAAGACAGTATAAAATGAGCAATTTCTACTTTGTACTATGACAGTAATGAGGGGGGAAAACCTTTTTTCTTCCATTGCTAAGTAATAAACTATTAGGGCCTACAGATCTTGGTCACAATTGGGTCCCACAGTTTGCTCTCCAAGGAATATATGTTCTTTGGCTTCTTCTGCATTCTGAAATCAACTGTAACTTACCCCAAAGCTGCCCCCAAATAAGTCCAGAAAAAACGTAATAATTC
The DNA here is from genome assembly GCF_000690775.1 of Eurypyga helias. Taxonomy (NCBI): domain Eukaryota; kingdom Metazoa; phylum Chordata; class Aves; order Eurypygiformes; family Eurypygidae; genus Eurypyga; species Eurypyga helias. Next base: position 85,119 of record NW_010259691.1, read on the forward strand.
CTTAAGAAGTATGTCTGTGTGAAAAGACATCTATGGCTCCAACACACTACCACCGTACTTTGTTCAGGGGTGAATAAAGTACCTTATTCCTTCCCTTATTCCAGTCCAAAGGCCCTTTCTGCATCTGGAGCTGAACACAAAACATCTTGTTTTAGGGCAGGATTGCCCACACGTTACGTTATTTGTGAAACAGCTATTTCTGTATTCAGCTCCCACTCTGTCTCCATCCAGTTTACCTTTACCAAAAACACTGGAGAGGGTGCAACAGTGCCTGTGGAAAAACCATTGGAGCAACGAGCCAGACTGGTTGGTGTCTTGGGTAGAGCAGAGAGGGGAACTGGAGTTCTGATATTTATGAGCTCAGATGCCACAAATTGAAACTTCCCAGTAACTGAAGTCTGTGAAAAGAACTGTGGGAAAAATAGGAAAGCCCAATAAATTCCACTGAAACTAATCAGGTTGGAACAGCCAGCATGGAGGTTTGTAGATATTTTTAAAAACTTTTCTCACTTACTGGCTAGGTTTATAGTCTGTCCCCTCAGACTAGGGACAAAGTGGGATAGTTAACGCTAAAGATTGTGCTCAGGCTTTTGGGTGATGGACATTTAAACAGAGAGCTTGAGCTGGGAAACCAGTTTAGCCAAGTTTGAAGGGACTAGGGAATGGAAAACTACCAAGAGCAAAAGAGATACCATGACAGTGTTAAACCGACTTGCAGAATACTACAGGAAGCTTGTGGTAGGAGAGAGAGAAATGGATGAACAGGGTCTCCTTGAGCAGAAGTTCAAGTTTGCTTTGTAAAAAAGGTCAAAAAAAGTGACATGAAATAAGAGCAGAAAGATGTCCATGTTTTTGAAGAGAAGCTATTAGGGCAGAACTTGAGCCTACAAACAAAAAATGCTTTGGAGTAGCTAGGAAACAGAGGAGGCACTGTGTTTGGGCACTAAGTACATTTTACCTGCAGCCAAACTCTCTCGGCGCTTGTAATTTCCAGTGTTCAGAAAACCTGGAAAAACTGCACCAGTGACATGTCCCAGAGGGGCTTATTCTGGACGCACTGTACCTTCAGTGAGATGGTGAACGTGCTGGGTCAAAATTAAGGAGATGGTGCTGGTAACAGGTGTTAAGCCCTGGGCTCAGGGACTGCCAGTGCCAAGTGTTTTGCTGCCACTGCTCCGTGCCTGCAGACCGATTGCCAGGATCCATGCCTAATGCTTCCCAACCGCGGCAAACTCGGGGCAACCTGGCAGATGTCCATCAAAGGTACTCAACCACATCTCTGACGCTGTGACAGGTCGGGGAAACGGGGCAGGCGTGGAGAATGGAGCGGGCTCGGTTCCCGTGTCTGCCCCTAAGGCATCGGTTGACGTTACCGATCGGTTGATGTAGCTGCTAGCTGCCGTGGAAAGGGGAGGTCCCGTCCCTTGTTCCTAGCCACAGGCTCTCACCCTTCCCTGGCATTCCTCCGTCGTTCATCTGACCATGCTGTGAGGTGATGCAGGGAGCTATGCCAGCAGAAAATGAATCATTCATTATGGTAAGGTTAGCTCTTTGGCAGATTAACTCCATGAGTTGGGTTAACAGAGATCCAATGAGTGGCTGTGCTGGCACAAGGGAAACAACAGCGGCCAGCGGGAAACCTGGATAATCTAACCGGTTGAGTCACTGAATCATAAAAATTCGTTTGGAAAGGATCTTGGGAGACCATTTGGGCAAACCGCCGATGCAAAGCAAGACTCTCAGCGGCATTACAATGGCGGTTGGAAGCACTGGCTGTTTCAGCTTCAGTTTCTTTGCATGTGCAGTGGGGGTAACCCCACCCTGGTGAAGCTGAATAACTGTGTGGTGGTGTGCCTGGAGACCTGTGGGTGACAAGTCCTGCCTTAGCATGAAGGACTCCCGAGGCTGTGCAATGCTGCTGGGTGCCATGGATAGGAATGCTGTTTTTCCTGGCCTTTGTATAACATTTGTGATACGGACTAATGATTTTGGTGCAAGGCTGAATTTGTTCAAATATTAAGACTTCTAAACACAACCTATGGAGAAAATACAACCATATGTCATTGAAGAGGGGATGATACACAGCCCTAAATATTCACCTGTTTCTCAGTAGGTTTAAAACCAGCGTTTGCCTGGAAGCTGTTCCTGATGTGATAATGGCTGTCATATTTGTCTACCTAAACACAATGATGTCAGAAAAGACAGACCTTTTTTGCTCCTTTATAGTCGCTGTTCCAGACTGGATCAGTTATAACCGGTTCCTTTAAAAAAAATATTTACTTTTCATCAGAAGTTTATATAACATGTTCTCCAAAGGAACAAATACTGTGTTTCAGCACAGTTTGAAACATGGGAAATGGAAAAGAAGTTAATGAACAACATTTAAGTCAACATCAAAGTGCTTTCTTTCTCTAGTAAATACCCAGACCATCATGCTATGAAGCAATAAGGAGAAGTTCACGGTCAGACCCTTTCAGCTTGCTCTTCAGTACATTTTTGAGACCTCATGCAAAAATCCTCCACTGGCCTTGAAAGTGTTAAGTGCAGGCAGGAAATATTAATGCATATATATACCTTAGGGTGAGCCTGATCTTATTAGAGAGGTCTGAGGGAGAATTATATTAGTATATTATAAATAAATGAAAATGAGAGGAGAAAGCCTTAGAGTCCTCTGTGAAGGAAGGAAGAGCCTAGTGACAGGTACTGTGGTGTTCTTGACAAAAAGGACTGCCAGGCTGGCAAGAGAACAGAAAAGGGGGGAGGACGTAAGAAATACCAGAAGGTTAGTGACCTCAGCCCATGGCAGGGGTCTTGCCTGCGAGTCCCATGCTGGGGAAGAAACAGAGCTTGGTCTCCTTTCTAGGGATGAGGATTTCCCCAAAACAAGCCCACGCTGTTCGGGTTCAGAACAAGTTGGTTTGAGGACTCTTCAGTCGCTGAGCAGACCTGAGGCTGAGTACAAGTTAACTCTTGGAAAAGAGCTAGATCCTTGTAGACATGCGTGTGGGGTTTGTGGTCCATACAAGGGACAATCCCAGTCCATTTAAGCCTGATGGGAAGGGTACCTCAATCTTTTGCTGCATCTTTTCATTATATCACAATCTGTAGCCTTACTCTGACTGCAACAGGGATGCAAACTGTCTGCATTCCCCTTCTCTAAAGAACGAAAAAGCCACTGGCAGAGATGGAAGAGAGAAAATGTCACAGCAGGCTCTGGAGAGCTCTGTGCACTTTCATGTAGGGAAGTGGGGACAAGGCACTTTTTGTTGCAGAACTCTGACAGACAGGGCACATGAAATTTTTTATCCCAGGTATATCTAAAATGAGCAAATGGAACATTAGGCTTGTGATTGGAGAACAGCAAATAAAAAAGTCCTCTATTTACAAGTAGTAACAACAAAGTTGCTGGACTTATGACAGTAGCATGTAAGGCTTATGAATAGACTTTGTAGGGAGGAATAATATGAGAGGGAGGATAGGGGAGAGAGAGAGAGAGAGAGGAAGGTGGAATAAAATGCAACAAGTTTTACCAATGTTGGGTCATGTTATACTCTTATTTTTAAGATAATCAATTTTCATAGCCAGGGAAAATGTGGCAGATCTCCTAGGCTTAGTAAGTATCTGATAGCTGCTGTGTGGGGAATTACTAAAGGTTTACTTACATGTTACAGTTCTGATGGCTAAAGGGGAGACAAAATATGTGCTACAAATAGAAAAAGTATCAGCTTGGAGGAAAGCTGATAGTGACGTTTCCCAGGTATCTTAGGTTAGTCTTAAAACTGACCCTACGTAAGTATATTCATTACTGGCCTCAGCACAGAGGTAGGGACACATTTATGTAAGTTGCTGGTAGCATTTAGAGGGCACCATTATTGAAGGAAGATCAGGACACGAAGGGCTTAGGTGACCTTGAGAAGCTGAGTAACAGAAGTGGAATGAAACACATTAACAAAAGAAAGAAGAGAAAAGCAGAGCCATGTGGTTGAGAATGTAGTGCTGTAAGCTCATTGGTAGCTTAAATGAGGGGAAATGTGGGCCTTTAGTCTGATTTTGGGATGATTGGACCCTTAGCATGAAGCATCTGGACAAGACCTGCAGTGTCTGGTGGTGTGCTGAGGAGAAGCAGGGCAGGAGTGTGGAAGTCTTTGTTCAGGGCACCAGTACGACATTGCAGTGCCATACCCTGGTCTGGAGTGAACTTCAGCGGAGGTGGGTGTAGCAAAAGCTTCTAAGACAAGCAGAGAGTCCTTTATGTAGGAGCAGACTAGGGAAGTGTAGCTCTTTTATTCTTGGAAAATGAAGGCTGAGGTGGGTAACAGCAAAGATGGCCTGTTTTTTTAACAGTACAGCCTGTCAGACACTATCAGTCACTAAACCCTGGACATACTGAACAGTCTGTCTGTCTGAAACGGAGCAGTTCACCCGTGCTTCTACAGCCTGCGCTTGCACTGTGCAGTGCTCTGAAAGCCCTAGGCACAGGCCAGTCCCTGCAGGCCCAGCAATGACCCTCGTTAGAGCAAAACCAGCCCTAATCAGGCCCATCTTAAAAAAAGGAGAAACTGCAGAGATGAGGAGCAGCAATGTGGAGATAATTCCATCTCCCCTGTGTGGGAGGCCAGCGTGCACTGACTGCAGAACTATTAGGTATTTATCTATGTATCCCTTAAAAAGGAGAGTTGGAGGATGCTGATAAAATAGCTAAATCTTGACATCTACTGCAAAGGCTTGTTCAAGATCTGCCACCACAGAGGGATAAAACAAATGGATGGAAAGTCACGTGCGTGCATACTGCATGCAGATCCTATGGCGAGGCAGCTTTGCTCCTGTGTGCCGGCAAGGGTGCACACCCAAAAGTCACATGTGTGTCACTGCATGCAGATCCTATGGCGAGGCAGCTTTGCTCCTGTGTGCCGGCAAGGGTGCACACCCAAGTCAAACAGCTGGGTTGTGGGGGGAGCTTGGATCGCCGTCTCCATCAGGCAGACCCAAACGTGGAGTGGCTCTGCTGGAGTCAATGAGGTTATACCTGTTGGCTTCCGGCCCAGCACTTCAGTTCGCTTGACCAACTGTCTTTTCACCTTTGCTCACAAACAGCAGCAGATAAAAGTTGGCCTTGTCTGTGCTCTTTTTGGTGACTTAATCCCCAGCACAGGCTTACTTATCAGGCCTCTGTACACAAGGCAGAGTTAATTGGCTTAGATCCACCCGAGCAGAGGTCCATGGAGCTTTGCTGAATTACCAGAAATTGTTCTGACCTAGCCACTTGATTTCCTTATGCAAAAGAGCTAGTTGGATTTTTCAGTGAGCTTAAATTCGTGATAAATGGAAAGTCTATCCTTATTTCATGAGTTGGGAACATATTTACTGTGTGAATATTTGCTGGGGAGGTGAGAAAGTTGTTCCCAAGCCATTGGGATGTATTTGTTCCATCTCCCCTGCTCTCTTAAGACCAGACTGCGTTGTGGCTGCAGCAGTGTGAGCCCCTGTGGGTTCCTGAGTGTTGATGTCACAACCCCAGACTAAGTGGCCTCTGTTTTTATTAATCTTACCTTACAAGATAAATAAATAATCCTGAAAGATAAATAAACAGCAGCACAGAAACATACAAATGGCTTAAGGTGCAATACTGACTTACTAACAGTAGATGGTACTAATGCATCTCCAGTAACAACATCTTCCTGACAGATATGAAAGGCCAAAAGAGGCTTAGATCTGAATCCGCTAAAAATCATACAAGCCAAAGGCTGTAGAATATCATCTCCTCAACATCAGAGGGTGTTTAGCAGCCCAGTCACGGCCATATGTCAGTCTGTTGAGCTTTGCTGAGCTCTCAGCTGAAAAACGACCATATAGGAGAGTGGCAGGAAGCATAGCGGTTGTTATGAGACTTTGTGAATTTTAAATCTATTTTCAGGAGTTAATAAAAAATTCTCTCTGCACTGAGGAAGCACTCTGAAAAATTATTGCAAAGATATGAAAGGCCAAGGTGGGAAACTTCTGAGATACAGCAGCATGGATTTTTGCTCCTTATTTTAACCTTTTTTACCCTACAGATGTCCCTGTTCCCTATCTTAATTATCTCTGAAGGAAATCCTACTCTTTCCTCCCTTTGCGTATAGGATCCTGCAAATGTCACTAAGTCACGTTGCTCCATTGCACTAGGGAACCCAGGGAGCATTTCTATCATCCTTATGCATGTGATTAACACAGATTTTTGTAATGGGTAGCAGTTCACCTGGACCGGTTTCCATGGTGCCGTTAAGCTGGAAGTGTGGGATCTGGCACTCATTTGCTAAGCGCTGATGAGGAGTTGAAAGGGAATTTTCCCTTTGCCCTCTTTGGCAGAGGTCACTAGTGCTACTCGATTTCCTTATTGGATTTCAGGCACTGAGGTACTCTGCTTAGCCATGCCCTCTGAAATTTGCAGTAGGGACTGATTAAAGGGAGGTGATCAGATTTGCAATACGACAATTCCCTTCAGCAGCTACTGGAAGGTCAATCAAATACTTGCTGACCAGTACAAACCACTAGACTCCTCTGCTTCTTCAGTGATAAGGTGAACTATGTTTTGGTGCATTGCTACCAGCTAGTGAAGTTCATGTACAGTAGAGATAGAGAGATGAAGGTCTTAAAGATCAGGGTTTGGTTTGACCAGGAATGGTTTGACTATAACTGTCCCAGCCTTTGGGCAATGGGCTCATATCAGATTCTCTCTTCTAGTTTGTTTTATAAGTTTTACAGTAACCTTCAACTATCCATTAAAATGTCTGAGAAATTAAAAATCTACTTCTCTTTATTGTGGCAGTGATAGGAACAGAAAGCATATTTTGTTTACCTGTCTGCCACTGTAGGCTAAAACAGCTTTGTATGGTAAAAAGGTGCATGATTTATGTGCACAGTAATTGCAAAGATATGGTAAAAGCCGGTTTACGAATGCTATTGACTGATGTTTTGTGCATGTTTTTGTTTTGCCCTTGAAGTTAAGATTACTGAGCATTTATAGTGTTGGCTCGTAGTCATTATTTATATCTGGGTACCTGTTGGTAAAAATTTTGGTGATTAGAATCAAAGCTAGCAATCAATGCAGATCCCAATGAAATCAGTGAAAGGTTCCTGCAGATTGTATGAGAAACCAGGTTGGGCTTGCATAGTCTGACCAAATACCACTGGAATCATTACAAGGATGCTTACATGCTTCAGAGGATGAAGAGAGTCAGGGTCCGTGTTCTGTCTGTACACATGCACCCTCACCTTTACACCCACACGCATGTGTGTGCACACATAGAACTACAGAAGACAGATCCCTGAAATCAGTTCAAAAACATTTTTGAGGTTAGGACTCGTCTTCAAGGAGTTTTGCTTCATCCTAGAACAATCAAAATCAATAAACTTTTTGTCTAAGAACATAAACCAGCTTTCAGTTTAGAAGAATCTGTCAGAAACAAATGCACTTAATGAGAAATTTAGGGGATTTTTTTTTCCCAGATAGCTGTGAAATAAATAATGAAAACATTCTCACTTCCAGACAGGCAAAACACATTTAAGAAATGGTTAAATATACCCGTGAGAGAGCTACCAATCAACACTTTTTTTTACTAGTTTTGTTTTGCATTCTTTTCTGACTAGTATGTTCATGGCCAGCTGTTTTTAGAGCTAGTAAAAATTCTCAAGCTCACATTAGGAAGGTTTTCAGTTACATGATCTGTAGCTACAGTTGTTAGAACACTTGGCATGGCATTTAAAAATGAGAAAATTGTTTTGGTTGAGTAAAGCACCAAAGCTCTGAAATAATATTTCACTGGACTTAGAGAAAATGGTTTTGAACTTTGCTCTTAATGGCCAAGTGATAGGCAATTTGGTAGCCAGGGAGTTTCCATATTTGACTTAAAGTGATGTCCATTTAATCTCTGCGAACATTAGAAATTGCAGTGCACTTAAAAAGGAAAGACTTGTACCCAGTCAGCCTTGACGAATATTTCTTTATCCACTCCAATGTGCTAGCTCATCGCACCCAAGAGTTGCCTCCACATTGGTGGTCAAGTATACATGCAACAAAAGCCTCCCTTGTCGGTGTTGCTTACCTGAAATGGGGAAGCTAGCAAAGTTCAGTCAAATCCCAGCAAGTTTTGCTCTTAACCGTGCACTGCCTAACAATGTTTCTGGTTTTCTGGGCAGAAATTACCCATCTTGTGTACCATCAGTCTCTGCCAGGCGGCTTGTACAAACCTCTGACTCTATTACAGAAGCGAGCACCATAAGAAGCATGTTGGGACTACGCTGATAGAGAAACTGAGTCTTATAATGGTGCAGTGGCTTGCTGCTCTCTCACATTACTTCAGATTCCAGGGGGAAAATAAATGCTGAGAGTTAGAGGAATGTATGAAATTCAGAAAGGCTACAGGAAAAAATAGCCTGCCATTCTCAGAGCAGCAAAACTAATGAAATAAGGTTGGATGTTTAGATTTACCACTGAGATTCATTAGGTGGGATCATTGCAGGATTTCTGAAACAAAGTAGAGGGCACAAATGCCAGTACTGCCAGTACCACTGCTTCCCCAGGTGCCTGTGGGGAAAGCAGGTCTTGTGAGAGCACCGAGATATCTGAGCCACGCTGCTTTGTCCCTTCCATATGGATGTTTTTTGCAGAACAGGGGAAAAGCTCTGTCCTTCTTCCAGCCTCTGGGACACGGCAGGTAACAGGAAGGGTAATAGCTCAGTTTTGGCCAGCTCAGGAGAGCAACTCAGACCCTGGCTCTGCAGGGACCAAAGCATCTTGCAGCTAGCAGCAATTGAAGGCAGCTCTGTCCTTGGCACCCAGCTCCCAGGTCTTGGTGCCTCTTGCAGCACTTTGGGCTTTCTCCAGGTCCCTCTGCCCTACTCCCTGCAAGCTATGAGCACCCAAGAGGGTGCTGGGAGAAGACAGAGGCTGGGAAAAGGGGGGAAGGGGAAGGCAGTGAGCACCCTGTCCAGCTAAAAATGAGGATGTGTGGGGAGAGTCCCTTGATCCATGTGCCACCAGCTCTGCCAACTCTCCTTGCCTTCTCAGCCCCGGACTTCAGTGCTGCTTGCAGCATCTCCAGCATTGAGCCACCTCTACCCTTCAGGTGCCCACCAGGCTGCTACCCAAAACACTGGATGCTCCCCATGGGTGTGGGTACATCCTACATGTGCTTCTTGCTAGTGTTACACACTCCATCTCTCTCTCCTTAAGCCCAGTGATCTGCAGGCATAACAGGCTCTCAGGTGGTGCTTGCCCCGTGCTGGGTTGGCAAAGCCCCATCTGCAGTGCAGCCAAGGAGCCGAGAGACACCCCCTGCACGGTGAGGGCCAGCCCTGCAGAGCTGGTATTCACTGCCAGCGAAGGGGAGCTTGCTGGCCCGTCTCAAATGCCCTGCGATTAATTCCCAGCCCTACTATTTACTCCTTGACAGTCATTCTTGGCTATATACCATAGTCAATGCCTCCATATAAAAATTCAGAAGAACCAAAACAGATCAGCATGAGTAGTATCTAAGAATCTGGATGATGGTTTTATTTTTAAGGTAGAAGGGGTCATTGCTTTGCATATGAGTGGTCAGAGGATGCCATAAGGAAACCAAACGCTTGGCTTCACATTCAGACATCGCTTTGTGTCTCCTCTTAACCAATATTGTGACTAAAAGGATCAAGGAAGTTAAATATCAGTGGGGCTGGTTGAAATTTTGTTGTGGTTCTGTAAAGAGAAATATGGCATATTCCTACTTTTTTTGAACCGAGAGTCAGATGGAGTGTAACTAACATTTGTCATGGTACCACTAGTCAAGTTAAATGCACTGGAGTGGGACTGGGGAGGAATCAGGAGCAATAATTAGGTCCCACAACCATGACTTACAGGCTGGAAGCAGGACAGTATGAAGATGTGACAGTTCCCTGACAGTTACTTTTGTCCTGCCATAGACAGTTCTAACAATTACACTTATACTTAATTACTGCACTTAGACTGTGGTAGGCTAAAGCACTCAGTAGGATAGGAGGTGTTAAGAAGCAAAATGCGTTTTAAATTTAGAAAACCCCCTTGAGAAATATCCTTATTTCACACTTACTATTAGCAAAGCCAGCTTTGGAGAGAAAATCTCTGCTACCATGACTGGAACCAGTGTCTTCAGCAAGAAGCAGGTGTACAGGCATCTCTCGTATGGGGACATCGACGTTCCATCTACTCTGAAAATCTAGTAGCTGCTGAGTCATCTCCCGTGCCAAATATATATGACATAATTTGTAATGGTTATCAATACTGGGGCACTGCATGCTTAATGGATAGGGGTCTTTATCATTTCATTTTCCAGTGAGCCTGAAGGTAAATACCTGTCTGATCCCACTACTGTTAAATTCAATGACTAAAGTCCTTATTTGTTCCTATGGTGGAGGATTTAATGTTGCAAATTTAAATAATTAAAGTAAGTGACCCATGGTGATACAAGGCAAACATCCAACAGGCAGAAGGTCATTTTCTTCTTAAGCTGTTTATAGGTTAGGTGTGAATTGAAATGCCTATGAAAAATGCTTTACCATTTCTTACGGATTCACCCATGTAGCAAAATACATGCAGAGCAAGCAGAGTTTGTAGGGGGAGGATTGCAGCAAAAAATTACAAATAGCATATTGTGCAGCTCACAGTCTTGGCTGAAGCTGTCAGCGCCCAGCAGTTTCTGTTGTGCTGCTTATGGGCTGAGATTTTTGGTATCCGGTGCTCATTGTGCACCTTGTGTGTCGGCCTCCTTTGAAAGTTTGGGTACTTGTTTTCCTGCCTAATTGGAAGCAGAACTCATTTGAAAATGTATTCGCTTTCCCTCCAGGGATGGTACTGTACCAAAATACAGTGTATGCTTTGGCTTAATTTAATAAGTCATAATCTCTTCTCATATTTTATTACATTTTAGTGCGAGGTGATTTTTTCCAGAGATGACTCAAAAAAATACAAAAGAAACAAGCTTGTCCTGTGAACAAAACATGAATTATAGCTGATAGAATCAAGATAGTTTGAAGGTTTGCCAGCACAAAGAATGAACTCCCTCAGATTCCAAACTTACAGAGTAATGCTAGCAACCCCAAATTTCCCTAGTAATTTTGACGTTTAAAGGAAACTTAAGGACACTCGGAGGAAATCAATAGAAAGAAAAAATTTCCTGTTAACGCAGAAAAGAAATGAGGAAAAGAATAAGGTGATTTCTGCTGTTTTGATGAAGACGCACAGCTTCCAGTGGTCTTGGACACACTTAACTTGTGCCTTTTGGATGTGGATGTTGTTATGCTCATTGGGAGCTGCCGTGTCAAGAAAGGACGTGATGCTGTGTGTGGAAATGTCAGCATAAGCAGAATGATGTGTTCACTTGGTTTGCTGAGTTTCTTGCATGGGGGATATTGTGCTGAAGCTCTGTAGACTGCATTATCTCACAGCTCCTTGCCAGGTGCTGTTCAAGATGTGAGCTTTGGCTTTTAAAGCCATTTATGGGTGGAACACAGCACACTGTGCTGGCTCAGGCTGCAAGCCTTCAGATGGAGGTGTAAATTCGGCATGCAGCCGTAACTGAGCACTCAAAGATTTACACTGTGAGTCCCGTATGGTTTGGTGCTCTGGTGGGGCTGTTTATTTTAATGCGGGGGAGCATCTTTCAATCAGGCTTTTCTACAAAAGGAAGTGGAACCGATTCAAAGAATGAATGTATTGAGTTTTTCAGTGTACTGAACTCATGTTTAAGGATCTCAATAAATTCCTAAAAAAAATCATCCTATAAAAACCTGTAGAAGAGTCTCACTTTGTCTTCATCAGTTTCTCTGTAGCAGAATGCAAGAAATCAATTTATTTCAGTGGAAACTAGGTCTTGTGAGTTGAAATCAGCCCCAGCTCTGCATAAAAGAATGTTTGTAAGCACATTTACACTAAGGGCATGCTTAAAGGTTTTAGATGTAGGTAGACTTGTGCCTAAAGTGGAACTTGTGTTTTGCTAAACAGATTTAGGTGTGAAAGAGAATTGCATAAAGCGTGTGAGGCTTCGTCTCAGCGAAGCACTTCAGGATGCTCTCAGGAACTTTCTTACACTGGAGCTTTCTTCACAGTCCATGTGCCATATGGGTTTGGCATTTTGAGAAAGACAACGCAAAAGACTGCTCTTGCACCATGGCAGAACATTAATTTTTCTAGCTGTCTTACACCAGAGTTTTCAGAAGGTATACACTGGCTCGCAACCTCAGTGCCATCTGCACGGTTTGAGGGATTTATAATCACTGTGCATCTCTGCCTCGTGCTTTGGAGGTATGTTTTTGAACGCCTTCCCCCCTCCGCCAGTCTGATCTCTGTCGGTGTATCTTGAGCCTCTCCAAAATTGTAATTCTCAGAAATTAGACACCTTCAGCCACCGGCAATATTTAAAAATGTCTGAAGATCATATTCCAGACTTCCTTTGTAGCCTTGGGCAAGTTGCTTAACCTCTCCGTAGCTTCAGTTTCTTCACCTGAAAAGGAGGCAGAATATCTGTGTTGGATGCCTGCTGCACAGCTTAATTCAGATATGTGAGCAGGAGGTGCTGCAAACTCCTGGGGTGCAGAATGCAATTAAGCTACAAAATATTATTAATACTAGTGTTAATATTAAATAACAATACATATTTATTCTAACTATACCATTCTCCTACTTTATGCAATAGCATCTAGAAGACCATTCACATTACAGAGACCGAATGCGTGAAGTCTTAGCCATTGGCTTATGTGGGGCCAGAATTTCATTCCATGATCAATCTTAAACCTGTGTAAGTCAGTGCAAGACCAAGGCTTCAGTATTATGCAAAAGGGAGTTGTCCTTAATTTTTATAAACCCTGCAGAACCATTTTTTTAGGCATAAAATACATTTAAAAGGAGAAAAAAACCCCCATAACTATGCATTTCAAATCAGTTAAATATTGCTGGCATTAAATATACTTTAGTCTTATGAATAATTTGGGAAGATTATTTCAGGGGGAAGATTATTTCAGGGGGAAGATTAATCAAGGTTCAGAAATATCCCAGAGTCAATGATACTCATTGCAACTGCTGTCTGAAATCAGTATGTACTTTCCAAATTCTTCAGAGGACTGTTCTCTACTTGAAAGAATTCAAAGCCTAAGATGGGGAGAGAGAAATCCCTGCAACAAAAAAATAGCCTCTCAGTGTTTTTCGGATACCGAGATTGGAACTGGCTGAGGTTGATGGCAGTCTACTAATGGCTCTCTTATCCTTTAGGATTTTGTTAAAAATGAAGACTGCCACACAAATGAGATTGAGGGTGTACAAAATCTGAGATGAGGAATCAGTTCCCCATTGCCACATTTTTAGCCTGTAGTACATAGCTACAATTTGAGGCAGACCTCACAGTTCTCCTTGTGTAATAGTGGCTATTTTAAATGCATGCATCACACTGAAAGGATGGTGGAATGGGTGCTTTCTAGTTCAAGGTCTGCCACTGCAAACCTTTCCTGCTTTATTAGCTGTATGCATGCTGTGATGTCTCATAGCGCTCAGTGAGAGTACTCCTGGGTGCCAGGATTTACAGGATTCAGGCCAGAACAGAATGTAAGATTAGGCTCTAATCTGGTACAAGTGGACAAACTGCAGGTGTATAGAGGGTAGCAAAGCTACACTAGTTGCTGCCTACTTACCACCTCCTGATGTCACCTGGCGTTTTCCCCTTCAGCCTGTTGCTGCAACATGTTGGTCAGATAAATAGCTTTTTTGCATCACATGCACCAACTGGATCTCTGCACTCTTTAGCTCACTAATAGTTAATATTTGTGAGCCATTTTCTCCAAGAAGGAGAGACACTTTTTCATAGAGAAACTCTTTATCAGCCTGGTAACTTGTGAACTCCTTAGCATTTGATCTGATGCAGACAGTGCTCCTGATGAAATCAATAGCTGTATTGATTGAGCCGCAACCTGCGGGACTGGACCCTGGGCTGGGCTAACCCAGCTGAGAGATGAAGTCAGTGATTGAAATGCTTTCAGTAGGGTTAGGAGCCGTCCCTCAAGGCAGGAGAGGGACTACAGACTAGAGGTTTAGGTGTCCTCATAGGAACTCTGATGTATAGACAACTCACCCCTAAATCAATCTTTTCATCCCAGAAACATGGCTCTCTAAGTTCTCCCTGTGACTGAACTCCCAGGAAGGACGTGGAGGTGCTGCCATTCATGCTTCCACAGCTGTGCTGTCCATTAGGTGAAACACTGGTTCCCTTCAGCACAGAATAGCGCATCTCCTTGGAGCAACTGGGAAGAGCCGGAGCTCAGAGCTACCCAGGGCTGTGTTACCAGAGCCATTACAATCCTTTGCTCTCCTGGCCATGAGGAAAGGCAGCTCTAATTGTTTCAGCTCTCCAAATCTTTTCAATGCCTGTGTGACACTTTCACCTTCTCGTCTTTCAGAAGTAGCCCTGAAAATGAACACTGTCAACACAGAAAAAACAATGTCTTAATCTCCACGGTCATTCAAGGGGCAAAAAAATCCTGGAGAACTTTAGCAGCTGGGCTTCATAACCTCTCTGCTTTGTGCCAATGCGACCAGCCTCTGGAGACCTCACAGGCTCATTCCTCACCTTGGCTAACCAGCTTTATCTAGCAGAATGACTGGGGTCAGTTACACTTGCTAAAACTCCCAACCTTGGATAAAGCCTCACTGATCCCCTCAGCAGGACAACATCCTTTTTTCAATACTGATAAATGCTCTGACTCTGCGCACCGTTACACAGTTTTCCACTGACTTACGGACTAACACTGGTGTTAGGAAAATGCAGCAAAGATTTCTAAAATATTTTCAGGGGATATTATTTTGGGGGTTTTGGTTGTTAGTTGTTTGGGGTTTTTTAATTGTACTAATTGATCGATACTTTTTCCATGGCACAGTGAGAATCAAAGCTAGAACTGTGTCTGCATCTGCTTATCAGTGCTGCTTTTGTAGTGGAAGAGAATAGTGTTATTTGTTGCAACATATATGATACCTACAGGAAAATTAAAGCTTTTGTCTGTGTGGTAAAATGCAGAGGATTAAACTGATGCATAAATTTAAGGTTGGAGGAAAAGTTTTGTGGACATTCTTCTGTTGTGTAAGACGTTTGTCTGAGTTTAGCTTAAAGTGAAGCTCAAAGAGACATCATATCTGGGTATTTTTCTACCCTGCAAAAAAATACTAACAAATAACTGTGTTTTCACTGTTTAGTGTGCCAAAATTTTGACCTGGTGTGTGGGCCACAGTAGGTGTTCTTAGGTAAGTGCTCAAAAAAAGCTTTTTTCTCCTCTGTGGGACCTTTCTTGCGAGGTGATTCAGGTCAGCTGCTGTGATAAGCCTGGATCAGATATCCATCTCTGAATCCAATTGTGCTAAAAAAGGGGGTTATTGTCTCCCAGTCTTTCCTCCTCTCCCAGTTGTTTGTCAGTGTCTCCCTGACAGATGCTATCACATCCTCAGATTGTCTGCAGAGATTTCGGAAGAGAGTTCTTAAGTTGCTTCTGACAAAATCCTCTGGGTTAGCACAGAGCTATTACTTAAGCCATCTTAAGTAAACCTGGCCTGGTTTGATTGATAGGGATTGGGAATGCTTAAAAGAACAGCCCTTAAGAGGCTGTGTGTCCTGCCTGCCGGCTGATCTGGAGGCAGCAACCACTCAGGAATTTGCAGAGAACACATCTGCATCTGCCCAACATCCTAGAGTAAGTCCCCAGCCTCATGGACACCAGTGGTGTGGGCTGGGGCTCCTGGCTTCTGTTTCTGATTTACCTGCTAGCCCACTACCTAGTCTTGAGCACATCGACTGTCTTTGCCTCAGCCTCAGCATCAAGGCATAATCATCTTCACAGCAGGAGGACCATAAGAGTTAATTTAGAGTGATTTGATCCCCTTGGTGCTGAGTGATGGGCGACTGGTGCTACTCCTGCACTTCATAAGAATTAACATTTTTTTAAATTTCTGATAACTCCAGTAAATGAAAAGCCAAATTTGTGTTCACAATGGGAAGCTACACTTCACTTTGAAGAATGTTGTTTATTCTGATGACTCACTATCGGGAGTGTTGCTATGTTAAGTGGCCCAGCAAGGAATCCTACTTCCCAGCCCTCATCACAGCAAGCATACAATTCCCCGGAACAATGCAATAGACTATTCAGCTGTCCGTGTGGAGGGCTAAAATCTGCTGTCTGAGTGCCCGGGAAATTCAGTTCGACCTTCTATTGCTGGGTAAGGTTAGCATGTCATTCTTACGTGTATTCAGTTAAAGCTCACACCAGCTTCTCGGAGAAACCAACACAAGTACCACTGCAGTAAGCAATCCCAGCCCTGGCTCCTTATCTGGAATTACTCTAACTTTACTTTTGGCCATGGGGTGATGTTAGGTGTTTAAAAAAAAAAAAAAAGTGGTTATTACATGTTAGCTGAGTTGCTAAAACTCTTGTGTATTTTGCAACAGATTGTTGATAGAACACCCCGACAGTGACAACAGCAGAAAGGAAGGGTCTCCGTCCAACATTCACACAAGTTAGGAACACCTTGTCTCCTCCTGAAGACAGGCACACAGAGCCATGTTGTGTAATGTCACATGAAACTAAGGCCAGAGCTCTGCAGTCTGAAATACACATCAGCAACTCCAGCTTGAGGAGTTCCCATCCCTGGATCACTCCAGTGGCAAAGCACGGTCCCTCAGGCTGGCGTCTCTGCTGGCAGCAACCCACAGTGCAGAGCTAGGAATAAACAGTCAGGGGTCATTTCACTCCAGGAAAACAGAGTATGTAACTATACCTGGAAGTGTCTGCTAAGGTGGGGCATTGTGGGGCTGCTCCCTGGTTTGGCTGATATGCCTCCTTACACCACTGCCTTTGTAGGGCAATATTGCATATATCTGGACATATATAATCTGTAATACGGCCTGAGCGACTCTTCCTGTGGCATAGCTGGGGTAGGGGATGCTGCTTATGGGGCTGGAAGAATCTAGAGTTGATCCCTTAAAAGGAAAATTAACAACTATTCCTTGGTGGAGGGTCGGTATGCAAAGTGAGTACTTTTGTAATACTGCTATAGCCCAGGAGTTGAAAATCTATTTTCAAGCAAGTATCCTTCCAGAAAATTCTCACTCTTCAAATTATTATAAGATGCTTTCAGCTCTCCCAAGATAATACGAAGGATGGTGAGAAAAGCAAATTAAACATACTGAGTTTAAGCTGGTTTACTGCTTAACTGTATCCTCTACTGGGTTTACTGTTTTTTATTTTAAGCTGCAAAAGGGTTATTACCATCTTAAAGCTGGGAGCTCCAGTCTCCAAATCCCTATAACATCGTGCAAAAGTAAATGGGACAGTTAACTGACAGACGCTGTCATAACTTACCCGCTGGAAGCTCACACAAGCTTCTGACACTAAAATCCTGCCTCGGCAGGCACAGAACCAAATCCCATCGTCACTTGAGGCCACAAGCAGCTTTGGGTGGAGTTATATCCACGCCACCAGACGCAATTAAGGGCCAGTCCTTACCTCCTCTGTACCCAGAGGGCACCTGACCCCGTGGTGATGTCCCAGCAGCCGCAGTGCGACCGCCCTTCTCATGACTGAAATCTTTTAAGAGGAGACATGGAGATGGGGGGCAGCGTGGGAGGTGGGATTCCTCAGAGATGCCTGACCCAATAAAGAGTGGGCTGGGCTTGCAGGAACATGTCCTGGCAGCCTCCTGCAAATAGGGACAATCCGTTCCAGAGGCTGTCTCTCCCTGCCCTGTCTCCACCATGCCAGGGCTCCTTTGGAGCAGTATTGCCAGACGTCTGTTAGCTGCTGCTAGCTCTGATCGCTTCTCTGCTTGTCCCAGGAGCAGCTCAGACTCTCTCAAGTGACATTAATTAACTGCTCTTTTTTCCTCTCTCCATGGCTGTCTCCGTGGCCACTGTCACCTTTGCAGCGGTTTGCTGTGGCACTGGGGTTCCTCCTTCCCAGCAGGATGGAGCCAGGGGACAGGACCTGGGGCAGGGAGGACAGCGAGAGAAGCCTTTCCCCCTCCTACTCCCGTTCCAGTGTATAGTCCAGGCTGCTCGTCTGTTTTTCTGACACATTTCTCCCTGGTCCCTGCACAGGCTCATTTTCTGGGGCTGATTTCAGAAGCAGTGGGAGATGACGATGTGAAGCCAGCGTTGTAAAAGCACACTGAAACCTAGCTTAGACTTGGAGCCTGGCCTAGCCAGATCAGCAATAAAATTTTCAAAAGGAAAAAGGAAAAAAGCTATTTCCCATCACAGGAGCAGTGGGGTGTTTTCCATGGGAACAATGATGTTCTGGTTAAGTTCTAAGAACATAGTTCTAATTATTAGGCCAAACCAATGTGAAAGCTGATGGCAGCAGGAAGAGCTGATGGGAGGAATTATAATTGTGTCTGGGGCCATATGAAAGCGTTATACCACGTCTCGCTCCAAACTTTGCATGAGTCATTTTCCTCCTGGTCAGAATTTTGTATTGAAGTGCAGACTGGCAGTTGTCTGGATCTTTCCTTGTGCCAAAACTGCTGTGAAGTTGGTTTTGTTTGGGTTTTTTCCAGTGCCACTGTGAGAAGTGCCATCAATAGAATTTCTTTGCTGTGGAGGGAGCATCAGGCAAGGCATCGCACTGCGTGGGGCAGCAATTGCAACACTTGCTGCTGATTTATTGTCAGCAAGTTCTCTTGTGGAAACTGTGCTTCCTCAGTTCCATCCATAAAGTGGTTTCAGGAGGAATTATGACTGCTTTTCACTTCTGAGCATCTGCCTCTGAGCTCTTCAGTCTTTAATTGTACGTGGGTTTTCTGTAGAAGCCTATTTGCTGCAGAGACTACCTTTACACACCATACTGCAGGTGTGTGTCCCCAGCTGCACTGCAGTTTCCACCTGTAAAGCTGAGATAACTTTTTTTGCCCCTCCCTTGATTAGAAGGCATTTTAAAAAGTGGATCCCCCAAATGACCTAACTCTTTCCTCCCCTTTCAGCTCATCCCAGCTCCTCATGGCATCACTGGAGAAGTACCCCCTGTTTTCAGATAGAGCTGGATTGGACCCCAGGATACTCTGAAGAGACAGTCACCAATTTATTGACGTTGTCAACGGGTGAAACGGGTTACGACTCTGAAAACCAAAATTTTGTAGGAAGCAACAAAGCAAGCGGTTATGTCAGAAAATGGGCAAAGCCTCAAAATGATCCGACAGTTGTGTCAAGCGCTTCCCGCTACAGACTTCAAATCAGAGAGAAAAACCCATCAGCTACCCTGTGATCCGTGTCATTCGTGCCCACATGATGAGTTAAGCCACCGCCCCAGCATCAGCCACATTCATTCACGGCCGTACGACGCTTGCTGAATCCTCGTGCGGTCTTCCCGGTGTGTAATCTAGGAGGCTTTGTTGTATGTCAAACCTGCTTAAATGTTCATGCACTTAAAATATTAAAAGGCTTCTGTCACACTCACAAAGCACTGGCAGAGCTCCCCTTCCTCAAACCTCTCCCAGGCTGCTCTGGAGAGGCTGGACTTGTAGCCACTCTGGGTGTTCGGCGCGTGCTCTGAAGAGCCCGTGCTCAGCCCTGGTGTGAGGTCTCTGTTCACACTTGGGTGCAGATTTTCGCAGACTCAGATGTGTGGATGCTCAGAACTTTTCAGTTTATGCATGTGGGAATAGGTACCTGCACAAAACGCGCCAGCTTTGAACAGGGGTTTAAAGCACAATTGCTTTTTACTTAGTAGCAGAAAAACATATGAATGTACAAAAAACACCCCAACCAGAGATCAATATTTCCTGCCTCTGTTTCTTTACCACCCTGGGCATTTCTCAGAGTCCCATAAGCTGATCAGTTTTTCTTTGCAGCTCATCTAGGACTTTTGAGCCCTGCAGTCTTTTCCAGCTCTGCCTTTTGGCTGGTACACCTCCTAAACCAGACCACGCTTGCTGAAAAAGCATTTCCTTCTCCTGCCCCCTCTGCTGCTCCAAACCTTGTGTATTTTGCTGCAAGTCTCTTTCTGATATCCCAAAGACTGATATATATTGATTTATGTATTTGTTTTCGATAATTTTCTCTGCTGCAAGCCCCAGTCCTCTGTACAAGAGCTGGAAGGAGTAACTTTTCCCGCTCCATCTTATCTTCTTCTGACAGTAACTCCTGAAAGAGATAAGCTTCCTTCCATCAGTCCTTCGCTGTTTTCTGATGCAAATTCATAAAACTGGAATTAAAATTCATCCTGCTGCAGTATGTGGTGGTTTCCCTCTCGACAGTTTTCTGAGTGAGAGCAGCAAGTGTGAAGGTGTTGAAAAGCAGCCTGCAGTGCTCCGTGTCAGCTGTAGCTCTCGAGCAGGAAACACTGCTGTAGAGAGATCAAAAACTGATATTAGCATGGTGTCCGGGGCAGTGCTGCCTATTCTTTTTGTTCTGCTGGAGAACATGCTATTTTCTTGCTTCATTGCTTCCTCTGTAGCACGCTGGCAGTGGTGCCTGTCATTATTGCTATTAAGGGATAGTCTATCATGCTTTTCAGTGGAAAATTGGATTCTTGACAAAATCATTTTGCTTTAAGTATTGTCTTTGCTGGAAAAAAATCACTTTTTTATTAAAAATCATTCAAATAATATATTTTTTTTTGTCTGCAACTTTTAGATTGTATTTATTTAGTGCAATGTTGTTAATTTTTATGGGACATAGGGACAGATGTGTTTATATTTTCTGTCTGTTTTTATGGCTCACTATTATAGCACTGACTCTTGTGGTTCTTCAGAGTACCGTTCAAGTGCCAAAGAACGAGCAGAGGGCCAGTATCTATTCCACAGTTTTATCAGGATAAATCCATGCTAGCGCCACTGAAGGCGAGGCAGTTTCTTTGTATATACGTCTGTCCATCCACAGGGCTTCTCGACTGGCTGAGCACCCGGGGCAGAGCTCCCGGGTGGAGACATGGCTTATATTGGCACAGTAATAGTCATCCTTTGCCAATGCACTTCAAACTAGTTTCCCATAATACATAAACTGTGTCTGGAAGAAAACTGGTTTCTGCTGACGCTGCTTTTGTCAGGAGAAGAAAAATATCCCACCGCTGCCTGCGACAGTCGTGTGAGCAGACACGTCATGTGCAGGCAGGGGCTCAGAGGCAGGGGCTGGTCCTCACTGATACCTGGCTAGTCTTTGCAAAAGGTTTTTTTTTTGCTCTTGTTCCTCCCTTGCAGTAAAACGTAGCTCTTCTCCCTGCCACCTGGATACTTGGGTCAAAATTATGAAGGAGCAGGCAGGTTGGGTGGGTACAGCTAGTCCCCCTACTAGTCTGTGATGTTCATGGGAATGGCTGGGTTTATCACCGTGACCTGCCAGCAGAATAATGGTCTGTCTTCTTGGTGATAAGCCACAAAAGCCTGGAGGCGCTCCTGGCACCCTCTGAAGTGCAATCTAAGGTGCATGTCAGCACTGATTAAATGGAAGCTTTATAGAAGGCAGTTTGGGCCTTGATTATTTCAGAAGCACCAGTAGCCAGGGAACTGGATCACTTGAGCTGTCAGCCGGGTGATTTAGTACAACCCCTATAGGGAATAATGAAGGTTGTGATAAACTGCAGTGTAAGAAGCCGGTAAATAACTTTTATGGTAGAACTGTATTTGGAAACACTGAATAATGGCAACTAGTGTCACAGATCTTATGGAAAGGTGCTTTCCAGAGTTATATATTTAAATGGACATAGTGGGTCTAAGCCTGTCTTTGGGAACTCAGCTGAAATCGATAGAATGAGTTCAGGGTTGATTTAAGAAAAGGAAACACCATCAGTAATTTTTATTGATAACATGAAACAATTAACTCCTCTGGAGAGGAGGAGTAAATATGTTTATGTTAATGCTGATTTATTACTTTATTACTTTTATAACACAACACAAGACTTCCAAACCCTAACGTCCACTTGTTTTTATATCTTGGCCTATTTATCAGTTCTTTTTCTCACAAAGCCCACACAAATGAGGAGAGACATACATTATGTTCTTTGTATCTCACAATACATAATTCAAATCTGGAAATATTGCTTCCTGGAAGAAATACACATTTATTTTTAGCACTTTAATTTTATTTTCTATAGGTTATTTTAAGAACTGGTCACATTTACGTCTTTATTTTTATTGTTTTTAAATTCAAAAAACTCTCTAAATTATTGTCCAGTGGAAAATTAAATCTCATGTTCTAGTTGTAGACAGAATTAGATCAATAAATTCTTACTAAAAATTATACATGAGATTCCTTTTATGCATTTATGACCTGACCTTCTTCGCTACTCTAGCAAAATTTTCAGAGTAAATAACCCAAGTCACTGGGAAATACTATTTGCTTTGGGCATGGTATACCAGGAGTGCTGTGCACGGGGTTGGTGCTTGCATTGACTGTAGTCAGGATTTGGTTTGATGGCACTCAAGGTGTCCATACACATGGAGATAACTTCTCAAAAATCTCTCTGCACAAGTCATAGGGCTCTTTTCTCTGCTTCCTTGTGCTTTGGGCACTTATTACAGGGAGCTGACATTTTACTCTTCTGAGGCCTATGCTGTGTTCTCTTGGTCGAAGGGAATGCTAGGAAAAACTTCTTAGTCAGACATCTCAAATCTTAAATATTAATAATTTTACCACCACAGAGGTAATCATAGACTCACAGAATATCTCAAGTTGGAAGGGACCCATAAGCATCATCGTGTCCAGCTCCCTGCTCCTCTCAGGGCTGTCTAAAACTAAACTATATGACTAAGAGCGTTGTCCA
This sequence comes from Eurypyga helias, assembly GCF_000690775.1. Lineage (NCBI taxonomy): Eukaryota > Metazoa > Chordata > Aves > Eurypygiformes > Eurypygidae > Eurypyga > Eurypyga helias. The sequence continues at coordinate 107,889 of NW_010259691.1, forward strand.
GACGCTCCTTGAACTCTGACAGGTTTGGTGCCAAGACTGCTTCCCTGGGGAGACTGTTCCACTGACCAACCACCCTCTCAGTTATGAACCTTTGCCTAATGTCCAATCTGAACTTCCCCTGGTGCAGCCTCATCCCATTTCCTTGTGTCCTAAAGTAATGAGGGGTGAGTATTTTCTTAGGTTGCAATGAATCTGCAGTAAGTGCTGAAACTCCTTCCCTCCCTGCACCTCCTGCAAAGAAGGGATTTTAAGATCAGAATTATTAGAAAAGTGTCAGAAAATATGAATAGCAGCAGGGAGCTGTTATACTTGTAAAGTGACATAAGGAGAATCCGAGGGAGGCCAGGAGGGTGGAAAAACTGTTAGTGCAATGCTTGCTCTCTGTCTTTTGATTTCTGGAAGACAGCTGAAATTTGGGAACATGATGGCCCCTCATTACAATGCTGTGTTTTTGGCTTCAAGTCCTAGGCAGCTTCTGGCTGACTAGAGTCAGTCACTATAAACTACAGTCAGCAGCTACAAAAATGTTCTCTTCTGCAAACAGACAGTAACTTTTGTTTAGGACCAATCAGGGATTCTTTGTTGAGCTTTTGTCTTTTGCTGTTTTTCCCTTCAGAAGAGTCCTAATCTGTCAGAATTGAAATGATTCATAAAGCAGGATCCTTTTCCAATACTCTTCTAACTCAGCCAAAGCATGGAACTGCTTTTTCAGAATGTGCATGACAGCATGTTTTGACATTTTTAACCTGGAATCTTCATTTTTTTCTCCATTTGAAGTCACTTTCTACTTCGCAGTTTTAAGAAAATGGAGCTCAGAAAATTTAAATGAAAAAAAATTAAAATAGAAACAAAATACTTAAAACAATGTCAACAGATCACCTCGAGTGCCCTAACCAGAACATCTTGTTCAGCTTTCAGTCTGCAAATTTTTCCCTGTTTGACTGCACCACAGATGCAAAGCAATGACAAAGCAGGATTCTTTGATTTGATTAGTGCAGAGGTTCCTCTTGCCCTGCAACAAGCGTGTAAAATTGGAAATAGCAACATAATCCCTGGGGAACAGGACTTAGACTGGGGTCCAGGGTGTATTCTGACATTTCCAACAATTCTGTGAAGCAGCAAGTTTTTCCTGTCTCTCTATTCCTGCCTCCCTTTGAAATACTGGCAAGAATTTCTTTGGGTGAAATTAGCAGAAGGCTTTCCATAGGTGCATGAATGGATTCAGGTAGCAGCCTATATAATGCATACAAGAATATAAGAGAATGAGAGCAGGTTAGAAAACTGGCAATTGCACTCCTATCATTCTTCATCCATCATTCAGTTTGGTTGTTCCTTTCTGGAAACTGGCTCTTTCTGGTCTCCTGCCTTGTCTTCCAGTAGTGCTGCTGCTGAGCCAGCCCCATCCCTGGCCAGCCAGGGGTTTCTGACATCCCTCCTCACATCTAAGCCCGGGCACTGTCCCTCGCTGGGTGAGGCGGTGGGTTTTGCTTCTGCCTACGTACAGGGCTGCAAATGGGTGTACGATGTCCTGGCAAAAAGGAAAGGTACACAGGTAAAGCAGCGCAGTTATCCACCACTCTGGGTTACACTGTCGTTCTGTATCAAGACAAATTAGTGTACTCGGAAGCAATCAGAAGTAATTACTCTTTAAGAAACAATAGGCGTCACTCTGTGGCTTCTATCTGACAGCTAAAGAACTCGGCTTCCTGTGAAAAACCCATGGAGCTTAATCTTCTTGTGTCAGCTCATATTTCCCTGTCTTCTCTTGGTAAATGTTTACATTGCTGCAGTAGAAGGGGCACTGCGTGATCCTGGCTAACAGGGGAGTGTGTGTTTAGAGATAGTAACGGGATCCAGCATCTTTCAGCTATCGCTCTCGAGATGAACGCAGAGAAGGTTTGCGGGTAGAGAATAGCACCGCTGCGGGGGCTGGAGTGGTCCCATTCTCAGGAGTAAACCCCAGCGCCGTGAAGTCAGTTCCTACTGTGACACGGGCTGAGGCTGCGGCACCACAATGGCAGGAAATGAAGTGATAGGAAGTGAGCATGGAAACACGTCTGTTCTTTTGCTCGTCAGGTAAGATGCTCAATGACATTCCAACTGATCCATTTTAGATGTGTAAATATACACACCAAACCCTGCTTTTGCCACCCCTACTGCTGTATTTTTCATTCCCATCACCCACTTGCCATTTTTAGGTGTTTCCTTAAAGACTGAACCCTTCCTAAAGGCTCCAGTGGCATCTTTGAATTCTTACAGGAATCTGAAGTCAGCGTGTGTGTCAGTCAGTGACAGTTCTACATTCTTCAGGGGCAACTGCAGGATCCATCTCGGTGAAGATGAGGCTAAAGAGTGACAGCCTGAGATCCTGGTGAGCTCCGTACCTGTAGTGATTATAAAGAATGTCTCTTCGATAGCAATGTAGAGTCTAAATTTCAGATCCTGGCAAATGCTGTCATCACTGATGCTACCCTTTGAGGGTTGTTTCAGCCTTTTGTAACTTATCTTTGCAGTAGCTTATGGGAAAAGAAGGCTGAGTAACGACAAAGTGATCTTGTGGTTAACTCAATTAAGCAGTGCATAGCAAATCTGGATTCAGTTCCTGGCCTTGTTTTGGGTGCCCTGTGCAACTGAATACACAGGGTCCATTCACCTCGGTTCTCCTTCCATCAGATATAACTAAGAATATTTCCATGCCATCAGAAGGTGATTTTGAGGGTATATTCACTGGTGAGAGATTGAAATATTCCATGTTATTGAGTGCTTGGAGGTAAAATAGAGACAGGGCAGTTAAATACTATCCTTTAATTGGCTTCTACTCTGCCTGTGATAGTTAACAATGAGACAAGACTTTTAGGGAGGGACAGTGTCTTTCGTCAGACCAAACTTTAGTTGACCTTCATTAGTCTTTTAAAAGATACTACAACTCTCAGTAAACTTTGTTGTGCTTGATTTCTTCATCAGAAGGGTGGTGTAGTGCTGGAACAGGTCACCCAAGTGGCTGTGAATACTCCATCTTTGGATATCTTAAGATGCTTCTTGGCCTAGCCATGGTTGATACGATCTGGTGTTGCAGCAGTCCTACTTTCAACGGGAGGTTGGGCTGGGGATCTCCAGAGGCACCCTCCAACCAGAATTTCTGTGTTTTCATGATTGTAATTAGTTTTGTCCTACATGGAAGTGCCAACGTTACTTTAGGAAATATCTGTATCTTTGTGCAGTGCAAACAAACAAGATGATAAGTGTTTATTATCCTTTATTAGTAGTATTAGGTAAGTATTCTAACAAAGGCAAACTCTTGAATAGCCTTGTTTTCTGGCTCTCAAAAAACAAGATTAAGTATAGATATCAGAGTAGATACATTATCCACTTTTCAAATGAATCTTTGTATTATATCCATTGGTTAGGTGCATTGCATAGTAGTTAATTTGATAACACTATACTTACATTACTTCTTCTAAGACGAAAAATTGTCAAGCATTAACTTTACAAACATGTTGCAAAATACAGCTTAAGTGTGTCAGTGTCTTATGAGGATACTTAAGCCTGAAATATCTTCCTCACCTACAGACTTTTCAGACTAACACATATATGCTCTCCAGTTAACAGCTGTTACTCTTCCACTAATGGGAATTATTTTCTCTTTGTTATGTTAAAGATAAATCATTATTCGCTTCTTTCTGTCTGATGTTCAAGGTCCAAATAGGCCTATCTCTGTAATAGAAACCAGCAAAGCTTAATTAGTTCTCTCAATACTCAGTGACATGTGTGTATGCTCCTCTAGCTATTAATGCTAAAAGCTCTCACATAAAAAACAAGAACTGTGGTGTAGTAATAACACGAGGTGCTCATTTTATGGTTTTATGTTTACTACTTGTTACTATTTCACGTATATGAACTGATAAAAAAGAGTGTGCATGCATATTTACAAGGATGCACAATGCAATGAATTCTGCGTGGTTCTGTTAATGGGCTTTTAAATCCTGGTTTTGTCTGTGGGGGAAAATTGTTGCATTTGTGTCTTTCATTTTGTCCTGATGCATATATGAAAAGGTATGAATGACGCGTGCCAGGAATTAGGGAAATGAAAGATACAGAAATTCAAGGCACTCGGTGGATGTTTGTTTGGCTTGGCTTATTGCTCCTGTCATCTTACAATTGCTATATTACATCCATATGAAATACCAAAATTCTCCATTCCTGCAGTTTTTCTCCTGGAAAAAAACATGTAATAAGTGTAGTGAAAAATAATTATTTTCCTTTGATGTTCATCTGATAATTTAAACGTTCCTTTTAAGCACAAAGCTCTGGCTTGTTACTCTGCACGTGCTGGGAGAAAGTGGAAGGCACATCCCCATGCCCGGCTGTCCCTGGTGGATACTGACCAGGTGCCTTCAGTCCTCCCTTGGAGTTGCGGCCTCTATGGGGTGAGAGGGAAAGGAAACAGTGACGGCACCATTTTGGCTGATGCTCTGGGAGCTCCAGAGATGCCTGTGTATGCTGCCGTGGAGGGGGCTACAGCACCATGAGTCCCAGGTGGATCTGGGGTGGATGTGTTTCACCTGCACCTCAGGCTGGTAATGCGCTGCCCGTGGGACCCCACCACCTCTTTTCCCTCAGCTACTACAACTCATGAAGTGCAGGGAAAGGTGCATGCTCTGCCCTCCTGTGAGGCATCTAACTAAAGTGTTTTTCCTGGGCATGTAGATTCCCCAGGAGGGAGACATGACCGTGAGAGCCAAGGCTCAGCCAGGTCGAAGGGCACACGTGGGTAGTGCCACAAGTCGGGAAGAGGGCACAAGACACAGTGTTCTCCATCTCATACAGCTGACTGTTGTCGTGGGACTGAGGAGGACAGTATTCACCAAAAAGGCAGAAGACCAAGGACATGGTGCCAAATCATAGTAGGCTCCATTCTTTTTTAAAGGTGGATTTAGTAGACTGATCCCAGTTTCAAGAGGTGAATGCAGTGGAGGGTGCTGGGGCTGCTGGGGCTGCCTGGACAGGCTCTGGAATGATACCTGAACACAGAAACCCACATCACTCTTCCTGTTCTGGGGGGGAGGGGCTTGCACTGTGCTTTTTTCCGTTATATCCAAAGAGCATGGATTCAGCAACGTAACTAACAGCTGTCTTATGTCACTCGCTGTCTTGTTCTCTGCCTGGGCAGGGCATAGTGCAGCCTGTTTCATCAGGGAATGTCTGTCTAAATGTGTACTCTGCTCTGTGTTTATGTTGGAAAAAGAAAGATCAAAGCATGTGCTTGGAGTTAAAAATGGAGGCTGTGTGATTAGGGACCTCATCGCATTCCCAATCCCGTGGATGTACATGTACTTGCATGGACGTGCACATGCCCCTCACCATGGCTGGAACCCAGGGCAGAAGACAGTTCTCTGAAAACCAAGCTGTTCCTTTAGGTGGCCATCAGAGGTCAGGGCTGCCTGTGAAGGGAAGTGGATTTAACCTTCTCTGTGACTAATTAGTTGTCTGCAATGAGGAGAGAGCCAAGATCAGGTGATGATAGTGGCTCTGTTGAGTCAGAACAAAGCCCTGTCCAGTCTGGTGTCCTGCATCAGAGACTGCAGTACTGGAAGGATAAGAAAAAAGCAGAAAAGGGGGCACCCAGACTAGAGTCGTCTTTCTGATATGTCTTTCCAGCTTCAGGCACTCTGTATGGAGGCGCTTCTGAGCTCTGGGCTGTATCTGAACTGGTCTGCGTAGTGGCTGTTGGTGGATTCCCATGAACTTAATTTTTTGAACCCTCTTGTACCTTTGGACTCTACATGAGTGACCACCAGATTCCACTACCATTGTGTAAAAAGTGTTTCCTTTTTCTTATAAGGAGCAAAGAGTAATTATTCCCTGTTTGCTTTCTCCATGCTGAATACCTCAATCACATCTAAGTTCAGCTGTCTGTTTGATAAGCAAATGAGTCTTTGTCTATGAAATCTCTTCAGTTACAGAAGCCATTTGGCACCTCTGATGTTCTCGCTGCCTCTCCTCACTCTGCTGTACATTTTAGAGATGGCATGGCCACAATCACATGCAGTGCTGGAGACACGGGCACACCAGGGATTGGCAAAATTGCAGAATGATGTTTTCCATTTTGTTGTCTCTTCCTTTCCCATTTGTCCTTAGCATTGTGTGAGAGTTAACAAGCAGTGCTATTGTTAGATGTGCCTACAGGGAGAGCCTTGCAGGCTCCTCCTGGAGGAAGGATGCAGATAACAGGACATTATTTATGTGTTTAATTTATGTCGGACTGTTTGATTTTGCAAAATTAACTTCCTCCCTGAAGAAAGATGTCAGATGAAATTTTCAGTTGAAAGGTGCAAGGGGAGAGTGAGAGATTAGTGTTCATAGCAGTGCAAAGCTGTGTGCTTTGATCCTTCTTCATGCTTGCTGCTCTGCTCCACTACGGCACAAAGTTTGGGGGCAGGAGTGGGGAGACTGCCTTATCCAGAAACTGCCAACCAGATTGTTTCCCTTGGATCAAGCCCTATATCTCAGCAGTGTTGTCCTTTGCTTTTCACACGCAAAAGAAGCACTTTATGAAAAGGAACAAGATACTTCCCAGAGTCTGACAGCTTGCATTTTGAACTATCACCCCTAACAAGGGACCTTAAAACTGACCCCAAGATGTTAATTTAACCATTACAATTCCATTAGTCTAATTTGTCACAAAACATCTTTAACTAATTACCTACATTTGTAAGTTAGTCCACATGTCATGAGATAAGAAGTCAAGCGTAGTCATAGGTCACTGCTCTGGGTTGCCATCACATAAGACAGACCCTAGATGAAAGGGAATTCAGGGTTGATAGGAGGAATCTAAGTGACAGCTACTCAGTCAGTACAAGGCAACCATGGCTGTAATGTAAAAATTGGACCATTGTTTTAGAAGTGGTGTTTCGGAAAAGATGGGGCATGCCCTCATTAGCAGAATAAGGTCTAGGTAAACCGAGCATAATGCATTCCCCATAAGTATTTGCCTTGAAGGTGGAAATTTGATAAATACATGTCCCCACTAAAACCATTTGCTAAATTTGGCAGACAGTAGTATCAAACATTTATGACTGAATTTAGAACTGTCCCTTTTCAGAGAGACCTGATTATGTCCTGAATGTTACTTAAAAAAGCTCATTTGGGAACTGCTGTTGGTTTCCTCAAATGACAAATGTTGAAACAGAGGGAAAGACTAATTAGGAGTCTGATTAAAGGTTGCCCAAGCCTTTCACTGAGTAGTATGTTTGGATTCAGCTCCTATTACTTGTTGGAAATCTGCCCATGAATTTATAGTGGGAGCTGCAACATGCTGCATGCCACAAACACCTCTCTCTCAGATTTAGGCAACTGTAAACTTCCCCTCATTTCTCTTGTTTCAGTGCCTGTGACATACCCCTGAGACTAGACGAGGAGAAGGATGTGGGATGTGTGTAATGCAGGATGAAGCAGTCAGAAAATTTCTTTTTTCTGTTTCCCCCTTCACTGAGAGAGGAGGTGCAGAGGGAGGTGGCCACGAGCAATTCCCCCCATCAATATCGAGTGTCATCATCACACTTCTGGCTGTTGGTGCTGGGTGTGAGGGGTAATTAAATCCCTGCCCCCCCAGCCCTCTGTCCCTTAGCTGATCCTTACAGACAGCAAATGCAATTGAATCCCTCACTTCCATCACTCATTTGATCAATACAAAGGGCCGGCGACGACACAGCTATATTGGCCAGGCCAGCCCTACCTTTGTGCTCCCTAAGTATGGGCTCTGTCCAAGCCATAAATCACAGCTCCTCTAAATTATAGAGGCTGCCAGCACATTAGAGGGCTGGAGTGGGAGCTCCCTGTGATCACAGCAGGGAGCGGAGGATAAGGAAGGCCTTGGCCAAGCTGTCTTTTCTGTACTGGGAGCTTATTCAGGCAGTGAGGCAGAGAGCAGGCCTGGGAGTCTCTTGCAGGCGTAAGCCTGCCGCAGCGGCTCAGCAGTGTGCTGGTGTTACCTGCCATCCTCAGGAAAAACTGAAAGCCTCTTTCTACAGACCATAAGGCAGTCACTGAGAGTAGGAGGAACTTCCCTTGGTGGCATATTACTACACAGTTTACACCTACAGACACCCTTCTTTGGCAACCAACCCTGTGGGGAGAGCAGACTCATTGATTTCTAGTGGAAGGTGTCCCTGCCCACGGCAGGGGGGTTGGAACAAGCTGGTCTTTAAGGTCCCTTCCAACCCAAACCATTCCATGATTCTATGATTTGTATCTCCCCCTTATCCTCAGACAGCATTGGGAGCACTCTGTCCTCTGCAAGGAGCAATGGCATCGCCAGGCTGTCCCCAGTTCTTTCCCACAGCAGCAACAGCCCCGTGCTATCGCACGGCTTGGTGGCGTGAACACGATGGCATGACTCTCTTTCCTATGCAGAAGATCGCCTGTTATTTTCTACCAATATTCCTCCAAATCTTTAAAGATAAATGAATCTTCAGGTCTCCAAATTTTTAGCCTGTCTGTGACGGGCACAAGGTATCTACCAGTGTGTAATGAAAAATCACAGACAATCCATCCCTTCGATCTCTTGCTTTTATCCTAAGCTGATAAGGGAGGCCCTCCTGCACTTGTCAGCTTTGCATTCTTGGTGTGTGCAGCATAGCTGAATATTGCTGATTAAAGGTGAAGAGTTGAACAGGGAAAAAAAGCAGGAGCAAAGCAGCTGTTCAATGAGATAGAGGGGCTTTCCTCTTGAAAACTGCTTATCCACATCCTCTCTGTTGGTAATTGCACAGGGTATTTTCTTTATGGAGCATGTTAGCACTGTTTTCCCTGTTTAATATATTTTACCCTTTTGCGGGATCATCTTTTCACCTTGGTAGCATTAAATCATTCTTTACAAAATTATAAGTGACCCACAACATATTTTTCTAAGCTGCTTTGTTCTCCCCTGCGCATCCTTTGTCTTATAGTTAGAACAAAGTTCAAGTGTGCTCAAGAGTCAAAGATTAGATGGTCTCAGCCTGTACCTAGGTTTGAGCCCTTGTGGTTTCAGGTTTGGAAACTCCTTTCCACCCAAGCCTGTCTCAAGCTGTAACAGAACCCCTGAAGTTACAAACACAGGTATTGTTGAATTGGCCGACAGTGGTAGCATGTGCTGTGCTGACAGAACCAGACCTTGAAAAGATGAGCTTCCTGGCAGCTCTTTTAGGTTAGTCATGTCCCTGGATGTCTGTCTTTCCACTAGGGTTATTTTCATTTTTGCAAACTCTTCCCTGTGCCTTGCTCTGTTTTTCAGGTAGATCCTTCACCTCCTGGTGACCCTTAAGAGTCTCAGGTGGGGCAGCTTAACCACTGGACCCCATGGCTCCACCGGCGGAGTCACTTGCTGGGATTCACCTCCAGGAGGAGACCTAAGAATCCATCATTATAAAATCTGCTCCTGCTCAGAGGTCTGGCTGTGGACAGGCCACATTCCCCTGGTATCTCTCCGACTTGATCCTGGAGGTCCTTCTGCTGGGGTTGATGTGACCAAGCCTGGTTCTTTATCTCACCTCCATGCAATTGAGACCTACTGGACTGCAAATTAGGTTAGACACAGGAGCATTTCAGGGTTGGGAAAAGAGTGGTCTGTGATTTTTCTGACACCAAAAGTTCCTGATCACATTTGTATAGATAATGTCAATGTTTCTATATGTGTTAATGCTAACAGGGGGGTTGGAGAAATGGTGGGATCCTGGGTTGGGATAGGAGGGGTTTTCTGTGAGGTGGGGGCTACTGAAATGGCAGAGGCTTGGGCTTACACTCTGGAGAAGATGGATGCCCTGGCTTGATGCGTGTTGAGATGTGGGACAGGAGAGAGACAATCTGCCTCCCAAGGGATTGAAGGAATTTATTTTTGAGGACTTGAAGGATTGAAGGAACTTGCTTCACATGACTGCCTCTCGCCCATCCCCACGCACATGACTGCATGCAACAGTCATTTTTGCTGATGGAAACGTGGCGGTTCTATTTTCTGCCCCACCTTCATCTCCTTGTCTTTTTACTTGTCCATACAGTATCATATACCCTATGGCATCATATAATTAAAATAGATGGCTATGCAGATGCAGATGGATCCCCAAGGAAACCTAACACATGGACATAACACCACAGGCAAATTTTAACTGACTATGCAGCTGTAAAGAAGTTTCCTCTTTTTAAAATTAAAAATATTTTAACTTCTTTTAGTGCTAACAGCTTAACATTTTCCTCTCCAGGTGAAATTTGAAATGGAAGAGGAGAAGCTCAGGCTTAACATGGAGTACTTATGGTTGTGGAGGGTCCAACTTATGGAAGTGCAGGCTATAGCTTTTTGGGTTTAGAAACCTCTGAAGAGCATAAAATCTTTCCTCCCATTTGCAACACTCCTCCACTGCATGCAGAGTGCAAACCCTCTATTCATTTGGCTTCCAGATCTGTGATTTCCACCCTCCTTTTTATAAGGTGTGAATTTTCTCCCTTTCAAAGCACAGATTTTCCCCCCTTCCCTGCCCCCAGGAAAGTTATTTGCCCTGCAAGGGCCCTGGGCTTTTAAATAATGTGGAAACTCCCTGGTTTATCCTGCTCATTCCTCTCCACTGCTATTTGCAATAAGGGCCACTTATTACTTACAGAAAATAATCATCATTTTTAAGGAAAATAAGTAAGAAAATAAGGAATCTAAACCAAAGCTATCTACATTTTCTGTCTGAAGGTACAAGCTGGGTGGAACTGCCCTGACACTTGTGCTGCTGATTAAAAGATAGCATGTTGCCCAGAGAAGCTGTGGATGCCCCATCCCTGGAAGTGTTCAAGGCCGGGCTGGGCAAGGCTTTGAGCAACCTGGTCTAGTGGAAGGTGTCCCTGCCCATGGCAGAGGGGGTGGAACTAGATGGTCTTTAAGGTCCTTCCAACCTAAACCATTCTACGATTCTATGTTCTGAAAAGAGAAAAACATGGTCTTTAAAAGTGATCTTGCAGTGAAGCAAGAGATACCACGTGTGTGGAGGAGGGACCAAGGGTTAGCTGGTGCCTGAAGCAGAGGCTGTATGGGCAGCATCTCTGACACCATTCCTCCAAGCAGCATCAAGAACTCTGGCAGACCATAGCAGAACTTTTCTACTTCATTATGTGCTGAAAAGCAACTGGTTTCTGTTCATTAAACACTGATCAAGGTCACCTCTTCATTGCTGAATGCTCTGCAGTCACTACACTGTTGGCAGGAGGGCTTGCTCTGCTCCTGTGTGTTCAGAAAAAAACCCAAAATAAAATAAAAGAGGAAGAAATCCTTTGGCCAACCATCTGTTGGAGCACAGGCCGTGGGCACAGTGCAGATACAAACGCCTGGATGCATTTTGCAGGTGTGCCCTGTGACCCATCTTTCCATGGAGGAATTCACTGGAAAAATAGATTGCGCTAGACTCTTCCTGCCACTGCAGTTAACTGCGCCTTTTCTATATTACTGCTACAGGATTAACACAAACAGCTCCTATTTTCAGGCTTATCAAAGGCAGCAGCACATCACTCTAATCTCCTATTTCCCTGCTCTCTTTAAAGTGTTTCAATGAATGGCGCACTGATGAGCAGGGATGTGGTGCCAGCAGGGATGGTGTCATTTAATGCCTCGCTATTTATGCTATTTAATGCCTGTGTGGCTTTATGTGTCCTGGGTGACTTGCTAACCATCTGGCACCCTCCACCCTTCCACAGGACAGACGGAGGTGTAGACAGCATCTTCATTTGTCTCCAGCCCAGTGAGTGACCAGCAGCAATAAACCAGCATAGCCCTGATGTGCCTGTTCCTGCACAGCCCGCACCTGCTGCCACTGAAGGATGAAGCTCAGAGGCCAAGGTTTGCTGACCCTTGCTACCAGGCAGTTTGGAACTCAGTGAGCTCTGGGCACATACCTATATTCCTATTGAACTGGTTGGCACACATAACCTGGATTTTTCTTCTGGCTGTAAAAAGCGTGATGGTATCGGATCTGCCCTAGCACCTGTTTGTACATAGTTAACTTGTCAAAAGGTTTCAGACAAGCTGGAATCAGCAGAATTGTGTGTATCGCTTCAGCTCCTTGTCCTAAGAGTCCTACAGCTGGATTTACTGTATCTTTGAATCACAGCCTGAATTTTTAGCTTTATTACTAGTACTTGGGTTGCATCCTCCAATCTACTGGGAAGTGGGCTGAGATCCACCCTACTGCTTTCACACCACTGTCAGCTGGCATTAACTTTCATTCACTTTCTCCTTTGAGGCCAGATTGAAATCAGTGACCTAGAAGTAAAATACTCTGTGTTTTGTTAGCAAGCAGTCCCTGGAGTTGTGCAGTCTAAATTGGGATGTTTTCTCAGCAAGCTCTTTTATATATCTTCCTGTGGCAATTGTACTGTAATTACCAACAGTCCTCTTTTTGGTAGCAGAATTTATTAAATGCTTTCCACTCTCTTATGTATTTCTGCCCAGATCACAGTGAAATAAGGACTTTCTTTGGTTTGTGGGGAGATCATGGTATCCTACTGTAAACCGTTAGTGTTCCATGATGGCATTCTCAGAGATTATATTACAGATCCACTGATATTTCTGCAAGGAGGGCAAACTGGAATCTCTGACACTCACTGCACTGTCTGTTAGCAATACAGCTGTGGGATCTGACCTTGAAAATGCTCACGCCTGTGTGAGTATTAGCAGAAGTAAGGATTAGTCATGTGTAGAAGCATTTTCACAATCAGCCTTCATGTCTGTAAGATTCCCCGTGGACGGTGCCGATAGTCTGCGGGGAGGTGCTGGCTGCCCTTCTCCGTGCTGTTGCTGAAGGTTCATTTTATCCAGCATTTTATGGAAGTGCCCAGCTCCCGTAACTTTAATACAGACTGTTAATACGAATAAGTTATATCTCCATGGGGTTTTTTGTGTTCAGATTCAAGGTCAGACCCAGTTGGGCACTCTGGGGCGGTATCTAATGAATTGCCAGCATCCCAGCAAGTACACAATTTGAGATTAGGAGTGGCACCACCTTATTACCATGACAGTCAATTGCAAGTGGAAGTGCAGTGGGAGAAAGGGCAGGGTAATGTAACATGTGAGTGGAATAGCACTCAATCCATGTATTATGAAATTGTCATTCTGTGCCACTGTTCAGCATAAATGGACTAATCTTCAGTTTGAAAATGAGTAGAGCTTGACTGTTAAAGAATAGGTCATTTGGCTTCTGGCAGCAGCAGAAGATGCTGTAATATTAGCTGTAAGAACTTGTGCATTCTTGGTAGGGAGATAAAAATGATTAAATTGCACTTCTTGCTTCTCTATCTTCTAAAGTAATTCATATTTGGACCCAGACTCATCTCAGCATTTGCATAGTTCCTTAGGCCATTCCTATTCAGCCATGTGTTCCAGCTTGTGCTTAAACTTAAGGAAGTGCTGAAGTTCTTCTCAATTCCTGGGGCTTCAGCCATGCTGAACAAGGGCTTTGCCATTAGTTTATAATGTTTAAGTAGCTTCTGAGATTGCTATGCTGTGGCAAATGCAAGTTTGCTGTATTTGTGTTATTACGGGCTGAATATTCTTCAATGACGCAGAAAAGTTAAGGGTGAAGATCTTGGGGCCCTGGAGAGGATCATTTTCAATAGAGTCTTCTGTTGGAAATCCAAGAGCCAGAGAAATGGGGTCATGTCTCCCAAGAGTTTCATGGACTCTGCACAGCTGGCAGTCACACTGACTGCCTCCCTTCCGCTGGGTTCTTCCTCAAAAGGAATGAGCAGAGCCAAGGGGAAGGTTTTGTTGGGCTTTTTAGCACATGGAGCTCCTCAGGCCAAATTCTGTTCCGAATTATGTTTTATTATTCCAGAGTAACTTCTTAACTTGGGTAGGGCTGTGCCAGGTGGTAGCCATTGTCGACGCCAATTGTACTTTTACAAAAAATCTTTGAAAAATTGCAACATCACCATATGTATTTCTATGCAAATTTGGGAGGGGGGATGGAGAAGAACCTTGATACGCTGAATTTTTTATCTTGTGGGGATGGAAAGTTCAAAACACATTGCCTGTCAATATCAAGCTATTTTGTGTCTGTTCAGTTTAGCATCAGGACATGTCAGCCAGTATAGTTCCACTGCTTCATGAAGATGTGTGTGATCTGGAAATTTTTTAATTGGGATTGACCTCAATCTCAAATGAAATGTTTGGTTAAGGTCTTTTAAAGAAAATACAGTAAGACAATTGACTTCTCTTTCCTTTGGAAAAAATAATTTTCAAACATTTGGTAGGAAACCTTCTACAGAATAGATTTATGGCCTGAATTCTTGTTCACAGTGAAACTGGTGGGAATTTTGCTGTTGACTTTCATGTAGCCAGAATTTTACTGAGGTTTCCTTTGCAGCAGGAGGGATTGTGTGGCTCTTTATCTGGAGGTATTAATGTAACTTCAAAGCCTCTTGGCCCACTTTAGAAATAAAGAGTGTTCTTATGTATCTCATCGATCCGTTGGAGGTCTTGCTCCATTGAATATAACATGTTTTTTTTGTCTGTACCCCAGGGAGCCGTAAGGAGCTTAATCTGTATTTATTAAAACAGAGGCCAGTAACATGTTCTAACACACCAGTAGCAGAAGAAAGGGCAAATGTCCAGGTTAGTGCTCTGCTTTGCTGCTCTGGCTTCAGGTCTTTGCTTTAAGATGTTTGTCCTGTGAAGGGGAACGGTTGCAGGCTCCAGATGTAGGTGTTTACAGCGGGATCATACTTCTGTTTTAATGTAGTGCTGTGCAGCATGCCGTCTCTCTTTGCCTGGTCCCAGAGAATAAGGTGATTCACCTGCTGCAGAGTTTTCCTGTCTGCATAGCAGATTATATTAACCCCCAGAGAGGCCTATTTGGAAGGCATTTTTCCATCCCAAATTGGGGTGCCACTATTAATCTTTCAGTTCATTCCATTTCTGGGTGAGTGGAGTCCTTTGTTCCCTCTCCTTTACCTGGGACAAGGTGTCAGCAACAGTGAGAGGGAATAAAAAGGACTGAGAGAATCAGAGGAGGGGGAAAATAATCTTTCTATGGGAAAAGGAGTATTCAGTGAGCAATTTTGATGAGATACACGCATTTGGAAATTTGCTGAAATAACACTTGTAATGTTTTTTATAAGGAACATTAAATGAAAGTACATTTAGTTCAGGACTTAACCAACACATTTGTCCTTGGATTTAGGGCTGGCTCAGAGCAATTTTCCAGTTTTGCACTTCGAGTCCATCTCTACCTGCTTTACTGGCAGGTTCCACTGCACTGAGGGCAGTATGGGTAGGCAGAAGAAGAGCAGGACCTTCCATGGAAGGGGTGGTTCCTAGGAGGGGCCTGAGAGCGGGGTTTCAAAAGCACCATGTTCCCAAAGAAGGGCCAAATTTTTCAGAAGGGCTGAACAAGCAGCACTCCTGCTGTGACAGATGGCTGAGTATTTCAAAAGATCTTCCCATTAAAGCTGGCGGGAAATTGTCTATCCTCTTGTTTGTCAGAGGGACTTGGGTTTGCTGTTAATAATACTGCAGAACGGGCAGATTTCCTTTTGGCATTCTATTTTTATGTGAGAGGTTTAATTGTGTTGGTCAGGGAAACTCTCCCTCCTGTAATACATTCATTTATAACACTCTGTGCTGGAGGGCCGTGTGATAGATTCTTCCCAAGGCCTGCTCACCTCTGCTGGTCCCTCAATGGCCTGATGCTCTTCTGAGGCTCCGGCTGAACACCAGCGTGCCGTGTGTGACGTGGTGGGCACAGCGCTCAGCACGCTGCTTCCATTCAGGTCTTCTGGGGTAAGTTTCCGTGTAGGTGTTCTAGAGTGGGTCAAGCTTTGGGATACTTGATTTGGGACCCTGAGCACATGATGTTCGGTGGGTGAATGCCTTCACTTGTGGCTGTCCATGTTTACGATTGGGAGTGCTCAGCCCTGTGATAGCCAAGCTGTGTTTATATGCAGCTGGGCCCTCAGAAATTGGAATCTTGGAACTTGAGGCTGTTTATCAAAATGTGTGCTTTAACATTTCCACAGTTTAACCTACTCATCCGTAAACTGGAAGTAGTTCTTCATCGTCAATGTGCTGGCTTTGGTTGGGATAGAGTTAATTTTCCTCACAGTAGGTGGTATGAGGCCATGTTTTGGATTTGTGCTGAGAATATTGATAACACACCGATGATTTTAGTTGTTGCTAAGGAATGTTTCTATCAGCTCAAGGAGATTTTCAGTTTCTGATACCGCTCTGGGAGGGGACATAGCCAGGACAGTGACCCAAACTGACCCCAGGGATATTTCATGCCATAAAACGTCATGCTCAGTATATAAGCTGGGGGCAGTGGGCTGGTGGGCTGGCTCTTGGAGGATGTAGCTCTGATGGCTCTCGGGGCTGTTGGGCTCTGGCTCTTTCTGGCTCTGGCTCTCACTGCTTGGGCACTGGCTGGACATCAGTCGGTGGGTGGTGAGCAGTCGTATAATTTGGGATTTTTCTCCATTATTTTCATTATATATTACTAGGACCAGTAACAGTACTGTTTTTATTACATATTATTAGTACTAATATTAGCATTATTAGTATAGCTAGTATTATTAGTATCATTATTTCATTTATTTTCAATTATTAAACTGTTATATCTTAACCTACAAGTTTTCTTCTCTTTTCCTCTGATTCTCCTCCCCCATCCCACTGTCTGTTTGGTGCTTGCTGGCTGGGGTTAAACCACAACACTTAGCAAAAGACTTAAAAAATTCAGTATTTATGCATTCCACTTTGGAGAAGCAGAAATGCAGAAAAAAAACCCCTTTCTCTTCCATCTGAATGTCTCAAAGCACTTTTAAACTGTTAATTAATTGAGCAATCATCATGATGCGCCTGTGGGGATGAAGGGAGAGGAATAATTTACAGGTGGGAGAAATGAGGCATGAATGACTTCCAGCCTTACCTGTGCCATGCTGTTAGTCTGTGTCAGATCCAGACAGGTACCTTCTGTCCTGTCTCCTTTTGCATCTGTGATGAGCGGCTGGGAACATCAGCTTCTTCCCCCCTTCCTCCTCTTCTTCTGTGGGGGTCCCATCTCCTTAACACCGGGCTGCTGTTTCATGGAATTATAAGGAGCCCATGTGGCCCATCTCTTTGAGAGCACAGGCTTGGAAGCTGGGGCATTTGTTTCAACTCCCAGATGCCACCCAATGGACAGGACACAGCCAGAGAGGCATCTCCGCTGCACAGGAGGAATGGAATGAAGAAACGAAACTCCTGGGTGCTCTCAGAACAGCTGCACATTCTGCTCTGCCTTGCTCCTCCCGACCTTACGCACAGCCAGATCATGGTGTGCTGTCCTCCTCCCACAGCAATTCAGGTTATATCTTGGCTGCACTGAGCAGAAGGGCTCAGGAATATCTGACCTGCCTCTGAAATGCCAGCTAACCTCTGAGGAGCAACATGGCCCCTCTTAGCCACCCTCTCTTTCCTCTCTTTTCCCAACCCCTGGAGCTGGGGTCAGTACACTTCTGTACACAAAACATCTTGAATCTTCTGGCATGTGTGGAATAAATGAGCACAAGTTTAATTCAAATTGTTTAAAATCTGTGGGATGGGCAGGGTAAAAACACAGCTTAGGAAAAAGTCCAATGCACAATTTCATCCACAGTTTGGCTGGGAATCCTGTTTAAATTTAGTTCTTAAACACAGCTGTGAAACTCATGAAGATGTCACATTGGTTGCTCACCCAGCAACCTTTATGGCCTCCTGGGAAGGTAATAAAAACACCAATAGCGAGCAGTAATTCTAACAGGCTGTTTTGCTTCATTCCTCTGGCTGCTCCTTGTCAAGCTCCTGCAACTTGAAGACATGAGGCTTTTCTTCCAGCCAGCCTGGATCTGACTGCTTCTGCCTATCAGTTATTCATATCTAAAAGGGAAAAGAAGAAGACTGACATAATTTGCCGGTCTCTGGAACACCAGGGTTTTCATTTAACTGACAGGGCTTATGGTTACCCTTAGCCATAGTTTTTGAAGTAGTTTTTAGCTGGAAAGCAGTGATAAGCCCTTCAGGAAAAAAAGCAGGGGTAAAGCGGTGGCTCATGATAAATATTTTGCACTGTCTATAGTCATGTTTTCCATTCTTTTTCAGTATCTTGTAAAAATTTGCCTGTAAATCTGCTACCTCCTATGTGGAAGATTTAAGCCTACTGATTTCTAGCTTTCCTAATTGCATTTTACAGACCCCCTACTGCATCTGGGACCAGAGCTTGAAAAGCCCTCTTTAGTGAAGTGGATTGTCTTCCACAGGTCATCGACACCCTATATTCTGCCTTATCTAAATCAGGCAGCCTCCAGTATTCTCTGATCTAATCCCAAAAGTAAAGGGGGTGTGTTACGTGCAGATATAACGCTTACACATAGATTTCCTATTGAGCAGTTATTGGAAAAGGAGATGAAAGCAGGTAGAGCTTGACCTCCCAGCTCAGCGCATGTGCTGCCAGGGATGCGGTGCCTGCTAACAGCTGGCTCTTCTGCACCTCGGCATCTGATGCGGTTCCCACTAGTTCGGGAACCCACTGCCAGTGGTTAGCACATGCTGTTCGGAGAAATCCCATCACTCAGAAGTGTCTCATAAATAATTTAAAGGAAAGCAATTAGCACACACAGCTGTAGTTGTTTGCAAAGTCACAGTTATACCTGCCAGGGCAGTCTGGAAATGGAAATTTCAAACCTATTTTTTTGAAGTAGCTGGAATGGTCTAGCTTGGAGCTAGGGTTGGTGGGTAGTTGTTGATGAGTAAGGAATAATTGCACTTTCATGTCTTTTTATGTGTAATGCAATCCAGGAGAGAATTTTAGTATTTTTTTGCATATTGGGAAAGGGATCAAAGGGATGCGTAGTTGAAAACTCCAGCAGTCAGGGCCTTATCCTTCCAGAGGCTCTGCAACTCATTCAGCTTCAGAGTGAAGGTGACAAGTTTTAATAGAGACTTGGCCTTGCATTTTGAAGGCATCAGCTAGTTAAAGCTTGTCTGTATGTACAGCCTGCCCAGGAAGGATAGGCAGAAGGAAAAGGGAGAAGATATTGCTTGAAATATCTCATGCTTGCCTTGACGGATCGATGGGAGCACTTTGTTTGAGAACTTCTGAGTAATGATGTAAGGGAGAGGAACCTGCTCTTTAAGAATCTCAAGCAGCTACAGGGATGGTGTGATGACAAAGATTTGTTTGTGCAGGTGAGTCCTGGGAAGAGGATATCGATACTAAATCTGGAGATGGCACCACAGTGGGATGAGCACACGTAAATATATATAAGGATAGGGTTAGAAATGACCTGCCTTGGGACAAGGGTATGGACCAGATAACATTGCAAGATCCTCTCCATCTCTTCTGAGAGCTGTGCACACAGTCATGATATCTCTGCTAGCAGAGTGCCCAGAACATGCTCATCTTTACAGGATCTCCCCTTGGCTAGGGAATTATTATTGCAATTTTACCAGCTGGGAACTCAATTGCAGTGTGTTGCCAAATGAGGCCATCCCAGTCCTAAACTCTGAGATTCCTTCCTCTTCCTAAGAGCGAGTTTGACACTGTGTTGTAAAAAATTCATTCAAATGTGTTTCATTTGTATTATAAATGCTACAAAACAGTTCAACCTATGCTTAAATACCAACTAAATTAGAAAAGATTGGAGTTACAATTGCTAGCGGTGGCATTATTCTATTCCATGGTTCTCCTGTGCAAAAAAATATCACAGTTCCCACTATTGTCTGCATCACTTGACCTGTTCTCCTAAATCAGAGTGCCACCACCTAGCCAAGAAACTGGCACAGAAGCCCAAAGACCTGCCTGACATTTTCCAGTGGCCAACGTCTCCATTCAAGGAAACTTTCACTGGTGAGACTTAGCACCGAAAAGCAGCAGCCAGCCATTGACTGTGAACTGGATGAAAATCCCTGCCGTCAATGAACAGGCCTGGCACCTCAGACACAAGAAAGACCTCTGGTAAGTGATCTTAACTTCAGTCTATCTCGAAATCCCCTACAATGGATTTTGTTTGACTGCAACGGGAACTTTCTGTAATATATTATTGAACACATTCTGGCTCTGCACCCTTTTGGACTGCACAATGATTGCCCATTAGTGTATTTTGCTAAGATGCTCAACTCAAGTGTGCTCGTTTTAGCTGAGAGAGAGTTAATTTTCCTCACAGTAGCTGGTATGAGGCCATGTTTTGGATTTGTGCTGAGAAGAATATTGATAACACACTAGTGTTTTCAGTTGTTGTTACGGAATGTTTATATCAGCTGAAGGACGTTTTCATTTCCTGATACCGCACTGGTGTTCCCAGCTTCTTCTCTACAAGAAGCTGGGCAGGGACACAGGCTGGGCAGTGACCCAAACTGACCAAAGGGGTATTTCATGCCATAAAACATCATGCCCAGTGTACAAGTTGGGGGTGGGCCGAGGGTCACTTGGTCGCTCTCTCTTGCTCACTGGGGCTTGCTCTGGCTCTGGAGAGTTCTCTCTCTAGGGCTTGGTCTGGCTTTCGGGCTTGCTGGCTCTGGCTTTCGCTGCTCAGGAACTGTCTGGGCATCAGTTGGTGGGTGAACAGCTGTACCGTTTGTTTTCTATTATTTTCATCACACGTTATTAGTGGTAATATTAGTATTATAGGTATTGTTAGTATTATTGGTATCAGTGTTTTATTAATTTATTTTCAATTATCAAATTGTTCTAATGTCAAGCCACAAGTTACCTTGTCTTTTCCTCCCTCTCTCCCCCACTGGAGGAAGGGGAGATGGGCAAGAGGCTGTGTGGTATTTAGCTGCTGTCTGGGATTAAACCACCACATCAAGTCTTTCATTTGCTGATTTCTTTCATTTATTGATACTTACTGTGTTTACTTTTACTGGAAAACTGAGGAATGCCCTCTAAAACTGCAGATGAATAATTGCTCAACAGACAGAACTTTAGTATATTTAAAAATCCTTATTGGGCAGATATTCATCCTGGGGTGAATCTGGAGTAGTTTGGGGTTTGTCTTCTTGTAGTTAATACAACCTTATTCCAATTTAACATGTTAGCTAGCTGCGATGAGTGCTTGGTTCTTTTTAAGCCAGTCTTGACCAAATTAACACACCTTATAAGATTCTAGATCCCGTTATCTTGTGAATCACAAGTAAGTGTTCAAGAAACATAAGGTGAAACAATTATCTAACATACCTTTAAACAACATCTTTCCCTTGTATCAAGAGAAAAGCAGGAAGCGCACAATTTGGCTCACTATCTGTAAAAGTCTCCAGGAATATTTAGTTACCCTTCTTGAAGCAAGCTGAGCCCCTGATCTTTATAACGTTATTGCAGGTGTGCATTGACAGTACTGCAATGCAGAAATGTGAGAAACTACTGAAAATCTCAACTAGGTCAAATCAGAATGCATCAGGATTTTGTTTGAAACAATAAGCATAATATTTTCATAATGCAAGAAAATACGCATTGTACAGAAAAGAGATGAACTTCTGTTTGTAAAAAGGGGGTTGTCTGGCGTCAGGAGTTGTCTGGGCTCTGCCAGTAACTCTCTGTACTTGAGGTAAACATCTGCCTTAGGTGGTATCTGCAGGATCCAGATGTTCCCACCCGCAGTCTCCTATCACATCCCCGCTCCAGGAGCTGTCAAGTCTGGGTCAGGATGTCGCTCCACTGTCTCTGTTGATAAGTTAGTCAGGGAAGAAACTGTTCTTCACTAAAGGTAGGATTCGTCTCCCTCAAGTTTAACTTGTAGGAACTGTCTGGATCTGTCCATAATGAATGGAGAAGGAATGACTTGTTCACCTAGAGATTCCTCTTCTAATCTAGATGGGATGACTTGCCACTGGAGGAGCGTCCACTTGCTGTTCTTTTCAGAAGTCCTGGCAGCAAGGTCAGACTGCCTGTCTCCATTTTACTTAGTCAGTTTGATTAATACCACAGCAGATTTCAGCACAGTAGGATCCCTGATCTTTCTCGGTGCTAGCATAGTTCCATAACATTGTACAGGTTTTGCTTTGGTTAAGTTTTTGTGGGTTTTTTTGTACTCCAAAGATGACCTGGCATTGTTTAATGAACACTGTTTTCCCTTTTTAGTCTCATCCATTAGCATGATCTATGCACTTAAACTTTCAACATTCATCAGTTTGAAGTTCAGGTGCTTGCAGTCACTAGCCATGGGCCAGCCACACCGGATACCTTTCAAATGCTAGCAACTGAGGCTTCAAGCTAATAAGGTTGGTTATTCACATGGGGCTCAGCCCTGCACAGGAATCTCTCATTCAAATGCTTATGTGAGAGTTTACATTTGTTTTAAAGACACTCATTATACAGAACAGGTTAAAAAGGTTTTGCTCTTTTGGCAATGGGATGTGACTTTTCCTGTAGCTCCTCCTGCAAGGACTCAGAGGTTGTTTTGAACACTTTTAGATGGTCAGAGTGCTATCTGCTCAGCTGTTAAAAATTTCAAGGACATAGAATGAACTGAGTCTCTGAAGGAGAGGCTGACAGTGAGTACTGGTCTTCTGCTGCATCTCTTGAAACACCTAAATGAAACTATGCCCATCTCTATGAGATGATAGTTCCCCAGCTGGAGTGGCCCCTAGTTCAGGTTGGGGCATTCCCCTTTTGCTTGTAACTTCAACTCAGAAAACAGGCAGATGTCTGAATAACAAACTTGTCATCACAAACATTTTCTGTGTCAGGTCTCAAACTAAATTGCCTGGATTTTCTTTCCGTGGAGTAATTTTTTAGTAGAGATAAACCAGCTATTTTATTTGTCAGTTGAAAAGCAAAGTTCATTATGTGTCTAAAGCCTTCGATATGGCAGACCAGCTCCAGATGACATTGCATGAATGTCTTGACAGGACACTGAGAAAGGCTGACATCCTTGCCTACTTCATTTTGAACCCCATTTGATCTTACTTTCTCCTAGTTGATTCTCCCAGGCTAAGAAAAACGCAGAAATACAAGATCCTTTTGCCAGTCTGCAAATGTGTAGGAAGGCCCCTCCAGCACTCTCCTTTCTCTCTGAAGATGGTCTTGGCTTCTCCAGCCTCTCTCGAGAATGAAGACTTTCCCTGACTGTAACATCCTCATTTCTGCCCTACACTGCACGTTCTACATCCTTCTCCGTGTACAGTTCTGGTGCTGCGATGACTGTAGCTATATCCTGCTTTAGAAGGAGTTTGGCAGTGACAATAATGGCATCATCTGGGGAAGCTGATAATCAAACCTCTGCTGCAGGAGATTTTTACCTATTTTTCTTTACAGTTCTAGGAATTACAATGACAGCTTGGCCCTGCTTCTAATTTATTCCTTATTTTGTTTCACTCTTTTGTTTCTGATGAACCAACCCCTCACAATCTGATATGAGTGAAAGGCAGCACAGTGTCAAAAGAAAGTCCCACGTTTGGCTGCCAAGCAAAAGACAAAATGTACCAGTAGGATGCTGTGCATCAGCAGCGCTTCCAGGAGGCAGCCTTCTTCCAGATCTTGCCCCCGGTGTGTCACTGTTAGAGAGAACACAACCAACATGTTTTAATAAATAACATTGGCAGTCAGCTGGAAGAGAAGAGATCATATTTATCCTTTCCATAACACCATTTGGACTACCATCGTTTATGCATGTTTAAGGGTTGGTGTTCACTACAAGAGCAGTGACTGGGCATACCCATTCCGAGACTGTGGTTCCACGTACATTTTTGCTGATGGCTAACTAGATTCCTGCCTGCCCCTCCAGCCTGGGCTGCTTCAGCCTGCCCCTGCCACCTGTGGTCCCTGTGCAACTCCAGAGAAAAACTTTTGAGTATTGCTGCTGCTTTTTTTAACTCCCATGTGGATAAATTCAAGGTTTCAGTTTCCAGTGAGCTTCACCAATAGTAGTATTGGCACAACTGGGGGGACAGTGGAGGGGAACAGACATACAGGAGTGAAAAAGAGTGACAGGAGGCAAGAAACTTCCCCTGCTGGTTTCTCTGCCTAAACAAACATGTGGAATTGTACCTAGAATCAGCTTTAAAATACCTCCCTGAGTAGCAGCCCTGGTGAGCCACAGAGCACAGCGGAGTGTAGTCACCTCCATATTTTCTGGGTTTCACAAGCGAGCTCTGCAGCCTGCACTGCGTTGGTACCATGCCGACACTGCCGGCTGTACCTGGAATAGCTAGTTTAAATATAGCCTGTACGTGGTCTCAGTGAGCTCCGGCCTGTGCAGACATACAGCAACATATAATCATGGACTATCGAAGTCCAAAGCTAAACACTGACAGGGGTGCCTGCCTTTCACATCCACAGTCACTTTTACAGTTATATCTGGGGGCTGTTGACTTCAATCTGCTTGTTTTCGGATCACACCTGCCGGGCAGGGAAGCAGCTCTCCGTGTCCCATAGAGCCAGAGCCGAGAAGCACTCCAAGTTCTTGCAGACTTGACTATTTTGCAAGCCACAAGAATCGCTTGGGGCTTTCCTGCTCCCACCGGCTGGAGGGCAGCCACCAGTGCCACAGCAGAGCTGACGGGTGTCATCTTCAGTTAAACCACCAGCGAGGGTGGCCCGAGCCGTTCTGACTTGCGTGCAAAGTGGACAGGGCACAGAAGTATTTTCTGCCCTGCAGCCTGGGCTAGAGAGGCAACAGCCTCCAAGAGTCAGCATCCTGCAATGCCAGATACAGGGAGGTTCGCTCTAAGAGTTCGTGGTGGAGCAGAATGCTAATATACATCATCCTCAATCACTAAGTGTCCTCTCTCCCACTAGAAAATTAGCCTTCCCTCTGAAATCCTTGTCAATGTTGTAATTATGAAAGTACAGATATTTTAAATGCAGTTGAGTCAATGTGCAAGTAGCAGTGGTTTTGTACTTTAAAAGCTCTGCCTGTATTTATATAATTGAGTTATAATCATAGAGGAGGAACTGCAAAACTCACCCTGTGGTGATGAAAATGTCAGAGGTCCCCTCACCCCAC
The DNA here is from genome assembly GCF_000690775.1 of Eurypyga helias. NCBI lineage: Eukaryota > Metazoa > Chordata > Aves > Eurypygiformes > Eurypygidae > Eurypyga > Eurypyga helias. Next base: position 132,849 of record NW_010259691.1, read on the forward strand.
CTCTGCCAGAAGTTGCCTTGGATGAATTGTGCAGGCTGTGGAGCATACTCTGAATAAGCTACAAGAAGTCTGCTTTTAAAACATTGTGGGCGTTGGTTGTTTTTTTTTTTTAACAGAATCACTTTGCAGATCCAATTCAGAGTTTGCTGCACACGTTATATTGCCAGCCCTTGCTCTGGGCTAAGGGGCATGCAGCGAGGTGAGCAGCTGGGAAATGGGCAACCTCTTAAAGGAGGTTTGTGCCTATCTACATGGCTGTAGGGATGCGCGTGTTGTTATCAAGTCCATCGAATCTGAGGGAAGAAGAAATGCCACTTTTTGTCATCTGGGAAACAGGAGCCAACGTTTAAATTTTAGACAATCCCCCTCTGAGAAAGGCTGCAGTGATCTTCTTTCCAGGAGCTGCTGTGCACTTGCCCTTGCCTGGGAGGAGAAGCTGAGCGAGTAAGGGTGGAGGCACCAGAGTCACGGGCAGAGTGTGAGCGTGTGGGGTGGGCACGGGGAGGTCGGCAGCTGCTCCGACTGATGGAGATCGTCTTCAGTAACGGGTCTGAAAGTACAGAGGCCAGATGATGTAGCGGGGACGTTTCCTCACAGGAGAGCCTGGGGTATCTCTGTTGCTCTGTTGCTTCCTTCCCACCCCTTGTATTGCTGTGCTATGGAAGGATTCTATGATTCTATGATTAACCTCACAAAGTTTCTTAAGGCCCGGAGAAACTTCAAACTTCCTGAAGTGTGTTCCAGAGAGTAGCCACGCTCCATAGTCCGCAGCTGCGTTCAGGTTAGAGTTCACCTGCTGTGAATGTACCTTTTTAAAGCTTTTTTATTTTGTTGCAATTTAACAACGATCCTTTCAATGTATTTATTGAGATATATGTGCTGAAACCTACAGATACTTCTGCCAGTACAGTCTTTACATCACGGCTTCAAGCTATGTGAAGGAATGTGCAAGCTCTTTGGAGTGGTCCTAAATTTTATTCCTATTCAGAAATGGAAAAATCGGCAGGGACAACAAAGAACAAATTTAATTTTCCTTCTTAAACCCTGCCAGTTTGCATAATCTTTTGCTGGTTTTCCTGATGTGGCTTTTCGCATTCTTCTGTGAATTCAGACTGGCTGCTAGCAGCCTCCAAATAAAACATGGTTATATGGAGATTTACCTTGGCCCTGTTCTTGCTTGGCGACATGAGACGCGGAGCAGCCAACTGCTTCGGCTCATGCTACATGTCCTCTCCCAGCAACTGCTTCCTGTACAAGCTCACTGCTGTCCAAATTAATGGGATTGTTGCTTTAGCTCAAGATGTAGGAGATTTAGTTCTGGTGTTTGTGTCGGCGATCAATGAAGACAGGAAACTGCCTTTACAGAGGATTCAAAAGCCCTTTTATTCTGAAAGAATCAAATCCAGGCTTCTGTTAAATGCAGTAAAGACTCCCATCATTAAAACATCGAGGCTGCAAGTTTGGCCACAAAAATGTTGCAGTAATGCAGTTGGTATTCGGTCCTTTCTGTTGGCGTTGCCAAGTCTGGCTTTTATTTATTTATTTGTTAATTAATTTTCACAAGTCTCGTGTCTTTCACGCATTCCATAAAGCCTCAGCGTTTACAGGCATCTTACTCATCTGAGAATCTCAGCTTCCAGTTTTTAAAGATCTGCTACTAGCCCTCGTGGATGGAGAGGAAGCATGAGCATGTGACAAGGCTGATCCTCACAGGCAAAACCAGAAGGCTCATAAACCCCACATTCAAAAACTCATTTTTTAAAGTGGATCTTATGAACTTGGGCTCTTATTTACGTGTCTCAAGTGGCTGCCGTAGACTGTACTAACGATCGCCTGGGTCAGGCCATGATGTGAGCGCAGAGGTGCTGTTACAGAGAGCCAGCGAGCACTGCGGCATGCTGATGGACTGGGGGAGGAACCCTCTTTCCATATATTATATTCCTGTTTTAACTTCACGGCCTGAGCATGGCCTTGTGCACCCTGTTTACTGTGTGTTTCATAAAGGCCAGAGGACTCATCCTGTTGCTCTGAAACTGCTTAGCCCATCTTTGGCTGGATTTACTGTAGAGGAAGAACAAACGGTTGCTTAGGAAAGCACTGTATTTAATGGGAGAGCTGGGCTGGACTTTTGTCAAACACATAAAAGCCAGCAACTCTCGGTTTGGCACGGAATTTGCCGTTTTGTTTGTTTCATCACTCCATTGTCTTCTCTATCCATTTTTTCTTTTCTTTTTTTTAATTTCTTTGTTATAGCATTTCACAAGCCATGGCCGGGATACTGTAATTCCAGGAGGAATGCACGGCATAATGGATACCGCATGATCACAAAATAGTTCACCTCGTGCAAAGCTGTAACCAAAATGATGCATCGTGGCTGTTTCCCAACCTTCCCCGCTTTGCTGACTTTTTTTATTCAGACAAATTCCTTTAGCTTCTCCTCACCGGGGCTGCTCAGAGAGAGGAAGTGTAACCTTTCTCCACCCAGCAACAAAAACGCAATGGTTTTGGAGCACTTCCCGTTTTCGTGATGTCTCTGCACAGCGCAGCTCGGCAGTTGAACTGACCGGCGCCTTCCGCGCTTTGGGGATGTTAACGGCCCACGGTTGGCAGCACAGAGAGCAAACCCTGCCTAAACATTAATTTTTAAATCGGGTTTTGTTGGAAACACACCCATACACCGAGATCTTAATTAATGGTTTATTGTTAAAAAGCCAGGCTGTGTTTTGTATTATTCTTCCTTTCTGCACTGCAGAAGAGGGCAGGCTGCAGGGTTCCGGGAGACCCAGGCCGAGAGGGTGGGGTGTCAGCTGCTGCCGAATGACAACGGCATCAGGAAGGCCCGTGACGCCTTTCTGCATCCCTGGCTCAGCATCCCTGGCTCTGCATCCCTGGTTCTGCATCCCTCGCTCAGCATCCCTGGTTCTGCATCCCTGGCTCTGCATCCCTGGCTCAGCATCCCTGGCTCAGCATGCCTCGCTCAGCATGCCTCGCCCAGCATTCCAGGGACACCTTGCTCGGACTTCCCGGAAGAGCCGGGACAGAGGGTGCACCGGGCGGGCCCGGCGGAGCAGGCCC